>NC_134851.1:35342492-35648802 GCF_965363235.1 Mytilus galloprovincialis | reverse complement strand
TGGCATTGATTTTTCAGACTTCAAAAAAAGTTTTGTTAATTAATAGAGTATGTTAGCAAAGCATATCTAGAATTTATAGCAGGTTCACATAGTCTTTCTGTTTAATTAAATGTTTACAATGTCTTTCATAACAATAAACATTATTGCATATATCTACAGGTGTTTTTTTTATGCCTCCACCCATAGCAAAAGAGACATTTAGCTAAAAACTTGTCTTTCTGTAGATAGAACTATACAACTTTCCAGAAATTTGTGTTCAACTCTAAATTCAAGTATGTGTTAAAACAAATGTTATGATACTTATTACCAAAATACAAATATCAAGATCTTATTAGGGTAGCATCACTTTAACCATTCTCAAGTTATGTACCTTTACAAATGGATCAATACCTCAACTTGCCTTTTGGGATTAAGTTTCAAAGAAACTGACTTGCAATTTTTGGACACATTTGTCTTTTATTTATTTTAATTTATAAACATACTGACATACATATATTGTCTATCATCAGTATCTGCATCTTGTAAGGAGACATAGTTTTGAATTGTTATTAGATGATGATCTTGAGTTTTTTTTTGTATAGTTTATTTAACAGTGATGGCATTTTCCCTACCACTATCTATATGTTATGCCTTAATGTTAAAATGTGTATAAAGGGTAGAAAATAAACTTGAATTAAGGTCATTTCAAGTAGTAAAAATCATGATTTATAATTAACAGGCTTTAGTTCTGTTTTTTTAAAAATCAAAATTCATATCTTTGGTGATACATGTATGTAAACTTGCATATCACCAAAATGATATTTGAACCCCCTTATGATAAAATTTGGATGCATGCAATAACTTGATTCAAATTTTAATGTTGTTACTGATGAAAAAATTTGATATTGAAGATTTTCCATCTTGCTGTTGTGGAGTTATGATTCGTGATAGATTAAAAAAGCCCAGTGTGTATTGATTCTATGAAATACATTCTGAACTATATTCAGCCAATGCTTTTCAAATTGTAATATTAGGTTGCGGATGCAAAATGGAGTTGAATTTGAAATGATTTTTGTCAAGCCTGTGACTTTTGTCGCAGAAAGCTTGACATTGGGATAGTGATCTGGTAGCTGCGTTTTCTAACTTTCTAAAAGCTTTATATTTTAGAAAGTGGAAGATCTGCTTGCTTCATACTTTGTATATAGATGCCTTATGTTACGAAGTTTTGGTCTGTCAAAGGGCCAATGTCTTTGACCCCATTTTCATGGTTAAGGGACTAAAAAAAAGATATTATTTTTTGTAATGTTAATTTATCTCTTATTATTAGTAAGAGGATAACTATATTTGGTATGTGCATACCTTGCAAGCTCCTCATGCCCATTAGACAGTTTTCACTTGACCTCAGACAAATTTTATGGATCAGTCAGCAGGTTAAGTTTTGGTGGTCAAGTCCATATCTCAGATACTACAAGCAATAGGTCTAGTATATTTGGAATGATTGTAAGGTGTACATGTCCAACTGGCAGATGTTATCCGACCTTAACCTCATTTTCATGAATCTGTGGTTATAGTTTAATTTTTATGCCCCACCTACGATAGTAAGGGGGCATTATGTTTTCTGGTCTGTGCGTCCGTCCGTCTGTCCGTTCGTTCGTCCGTCTGTCCCGCTTCAGGTTAAAGTTTTTGGTCAAGGTAGTTTTTGATGAAGCTGAAGTCCAATCAACTTGAAACTTAGTACACATGTTCCTTATGATATGATCTGTCTAATTTTACAACCAAATTAAACTTTTGACCCCAATTTCACGGTCCACTGAACATAGAAAATGAAAGTGTGAGTTTCAGGTTAAAGTTTTTGGTCAAGGTAGTTTTTGATGAAGCTGAAGTCCAATCAACTTGAAACTTAGTACACATGTTCCTTATGATATGATCTTTCTAATTTTACAGCCAAGTTAAATTTTTTACCCCAATTTCACGGTCCACTGAACATAGAAAATTAAAGTGTGAGTTTCAGGTTAAAGTTTTTGGTCAAGGTAGTTTTTGATGAAGTTGTAGTCCAATCAACTTGAAACTTAGTACACATGTTCCCTATGGTGTGATCTTTCTAATTTAATGCCAAATTAGATTTTTTACCCAATTTCACGGTCTATTGAACATGTAAATTAATAGTGCAAGTGGGGCATCCATGTACTTTGGACACATTCTTGTTATACGATTGCAAAAATTGAAATTTTTTTCGTCGTATATTGCTATCCCGTTGGCGTCGTCGTATTCATCTTCGTCGTCGTCATCGTCTGAATACTTTTAGTTTTCGCACTCTGACTTTAGTAAAAGTGAATAGAAATCTATGAAATTTCAACACAAGGTTTATGACCACAAAAGGAAGGTTGGGATTGGTTTTTGGAATTTTGGTCCCAAAATTTTAGGAGTTAGGGGCCAAAAAGGGCCAAAATAAGCATTTTCTTGGTTTTGGCACTATAACTTTAGTTTAAGTATATAGAAATCTATGAAATTTTTAAACAAGGTTTATGACCACAAAAGGAAGGTTGGGATTAATTTTGGGAGTTTTGGTTCCAACAGTTTAGGAATTAGGGGCCAAAAAAGGGCCTAAATAAGCATTATTCTTGGTTTTCGCACAATAACTTTAGTATAAGTAAATAAAAATCAATGAAATGTAAACACAAGGTTTATGACCACAAAAGGAAGGTTGGGATTGATTTTGGGAGTTTTGTTCGTAACAGTTTAGGAATAAGGGGCCCAAAGGGCCCAAAATTAAACTTTGTTTGATTTCATCAAAAATTGAATAATTGGGGTTCTTTGATATGCCGAATCTAACTGTGTATGTAGATTCTTAATTTTTGGTCCCGTTTTCAAATTGGTCTACATTAAGGTCCAAAGGGTCCAAAATTAAACTTAGTTTGATTTTAACAAAAATTGAATCTTTGGGGTTCTTTGATATGCTGAATCTAAAAATGTACTTAGATTTTTGATTATTGGCCCAGTTTTCAAGTTGGTCCAAATCGGGGTCCAAAATTAAACTTTGTTTGATTTCATCAAAAATTGAATAATTGGGGTTCTTTAATATGCTTACTCTAACTGTGTATGTAGATTCTTAATTTTTGGTCCCGTTTTCAAATTGATCTACATTAAGGTCCAATGGGTCCAAAATTAAACTAAGTTTGATTTTAACAAAAATTGAATCCTTGGGGTTCTTTGATATGCTGAATCTAAACATGTACTTAGATTTTTGATTATTGGCCCAGTTTTAAAGTTGGTTCAAATCGGGGTAAAAAATTAAACTTTGTTTGATTTCAACAAAAATTGAATTCTTGGGGTTCTTTGATATGCTGAATGTAAACATGTACTTACATTTTTTTATAATGGGCCCAGTTTTCAAGTTGGTCCAAATTGTGGTCCAAAATTAAACTTTGTTTGATATCAACAAAAATTGAATTCTTGTGGTTCTTTAATATGCTGAATCTAAACATGTATTTAGATTTTTGATTATAGGCCCAGTTTTCAAATTGGTCCAAATTGGGGTCCAAAATTAAACTTTGTTTGATTTCAACAAAAATTGTATATTTAGGGTTTGCTTAATCTAACCATGTATTTAGATTTTTATACGACCGCAAAAATTTTAATTTTTTGGTCGTATATTGCTATCACGTTGGCGTCTTCGTCTGCGTCGTCATCGTCGTCGTCGTCGTCCGAATACTTCTAGTTTTCGCACTCTAACTTTAGTAAAAGTGAATAGAAATCAATGAAATTATAACACAAGGTTTATGACCACAAAAGGAAGGTTGGGATTGATTTTGGGAGTTTTGGTCCCAACATTTTAGGAATTAGGGGCCAAAAAGGGCCCAAATAAGCATTTTCTTGGTTTTCGCACTATAACTTTAGTTTAAGTGAATAGAAATCTATGAAATTTTGACACAAGGTTTATGACCACAAAAGGAAGGTTGGGATTGATTTTGGGAGTTTTGGTTCCAACAGTTTAGGAATTAAGGGCCAAAAAAGGGCCCAAATAAGCATTATTCTTAGTTTTCGCACAATAACTTTAGTATAAGTAAATAGAAATCAATGAAATTTTAACACAAGGTTTATGACCACAAAAGGAAGGTTGGGATTGATTTTTGGAGTTGAGGTCACAACAGTTTAGGAATTAGGGGCCAAAAAGGGGCCCAAATAAGCATTATTTTTGGTTTTTGCACCATAACTTTAGTATAAGTAAATAGAAATCTATGAAATTTAAACACAAGGTTTATGACCATGAAAGGAGGGTTGGGTTTGATTTTGGGAGTTTTGGTCCTAACAGTTTAGGAATAAGGGGCCCAAAGGGTCCAAAATTGAACTTTTTTTTTTGTGTGATTTCTTCAAAAATTGAATAATTGGGGTTCTTTGATATGCCGAATCTAACTATGTATGTAGATTCTTAATTTTTGGTCCCGTTTTCAAATTGGTCTACATTAAGGTCCAAAGGGTCCAAAATTAAACTTAGTTTGATTTTAACAAAAATTGAATCCTTGGGGTTCTTTGATATGCTGAATTTAAAAATGTACTTAGATTTTTAATTATTGGCCTAGTTTTCAAGTTGGTCCAAATGGGGGTCCAAAATTAAACTTTGTTTGATTTCATCAAAAATTGAATAAATGGGTTCTTTGATATGCCAAATCTAACTGTGTATGTAGATTCTTAATTTTTGGTCCAGTTTTCAATTTGGTCTACATTAAGGTCCAAAGCGTCCAAAATTAAACTAAGTTTGATTTTAACAAAAATTAAATTCTTGGGCTTATTTGATATGCTTTATCTAAATATGTACTTTGATTTTTGATTATGGGCCCAGTTTTCAAGTTGGTCCAAATCAGGATTCCATATCAAGTATTGTGCAATAGCAAGAAATTTTCAATTGCACAGTATTGCACAATAGCAAGAAATATCTAATTGCACAATATTGTGCAATAGCAATTAATTTTCAATTGGAGTTATCTTTCTTTGTATAGAATAGTAGTTGATAATATATGTTTGAAATTTGCCAGACATGACTATGATGTCATTTTCTATTTTTATTTGCCAATAACTTTATTTAAATAACTTCATTGGAAATTTGCCAATATAAAATGTTGCTGATGAAGCTTTTTTTCCTTATCTTATCTAAAATGTTTTTAGATAATGTATGTTGGACATTTGCCAGACATGACTATGATGTCATTTTCTATTTTTATTTGCCAATAACTTTATGTAAATAACTTCATTTGAAATTTGCCAATATAAAATGTTGCTGATGAAGTTTGTTTTATTGTTTTATACAATAAACAATGTATATTCACTTTTACTACCAACCAATCTTTACCATTCAGTGATAACAAGCACTTTATTTTACATTTTAATATTTTATGATGTATTTAAAAGAGTAGTTATTGTTGCAAACTCCATTAGAAATATGAATTGATATCAGTTTTGGAAAAAGGGAAACAGGGATGTGAAAAAAAAGGGGGGGGTAAATTTTTCTCATTTCAGATTTCATAAATAAAAAGAAAATTTCTTCAAACATTTTTTTGAGAGGATTAATATTCAACAGCATAGTGAATTGCTCAAAGGCAAAAAAAAAAAAGTTCATTAGACCACATTCATTCTGTGTCAGAAACCTATGCTGTGTCAACTATTGAATTTTAGATTTAAAAAGTTTGAAGAAGAAATCTTTAATTGATTTGTAAAATCTTGACATTTGTTTTGTGTGAAAAAAAACCATGTAATGTCAAAAATTTGATCACAATCCAAATTCAGAGCTGTATTACGCTTGAATGTTTTGTCCATACTTGCCCCAACTGTTCAGGGTTCGACCTCTGCGGTCGTATAAAGCTGCGCTCTGCGGAGCACCTGGTTCATGTTTGGGCCCGGTCATTAAATTGGTCCACATTGAGGTCTAAAGGGTCCAAAATTGAACTTTATTTGATTTCATAAAAAAATGAATTCTTGGGGTTCTTTGATATGCTGAATCTAACCATGTATTTGATTTTGATATTGGACCAAAATAGGTAATGTCCAATTTAAAATTTAAAGTTTTTAAGTTTAAGTTCTGAGACCACATTCACTATGTGTCAGAAACCTTTGTTGTGTCAACTATTTAATCAAAATCCAAATTCAGAACTGTATCAAGCGTGAATGTTGTGTCCATACTTGCCCCAATGTTCAGGGTTCGGACTCTGCGGTCGTATAAAGCTGCGCCCTGCGGAGCATCTGGTTCTGAAACTAGAAGCAATAGGTCAACTATATTTGTTTTATGAAAGAATTGTAAGCTGTACAAGTCTGCCAAGCATGGTTCATCTGATCTTTACTAAATTTTCATGGTTCGTTGGTCAATGTTTTGTTTTATTGGTTAAGTGTGTTTCTTAGAAACTAAAGCAATGGGTCAACTTTATTTAGTGTATTAAATGATTATTAGGTGTACATGTATTTTTCGTTTGGTTATGACCATGACCTCATTTTCTTGGATCATGTTAAGTTGAAGTGATAGTTTTAGTAAAGCTTTATATTTAGGACTATCAACATAAAATCAATGGTAAGTAAAGAAGGCGATACATTTCAGCGTGTACACTCTTGTTTCTTCATTTTCCTGTTCAGAACATATGATTCTTAATAGATTGGAAAAAGGGAAATAACGTTTGTTATGTAGATGTATAATCATGTATCAAGATTTGCAATGAGTTGTTTCATGGTAAACGGGGAATAGTTCCATTAAAATAAGTTCATCCTGAGATCCTTCATATATATAAATATATTTTGTTATTGACAATGGCAACACAACTCAGATGATTTGTTAAAATCTTAATGTGTACGTTATATATATAAACCATACAAATAAGGCAACAGTAGTATACCGCTGTTGAAAATTTATCAACCGATTGAGAAAAAAACCCAAATCCAGGTTGCAAACTAAAACAGAGGGGAACACATCAATATCAGCTTCAACAATATCAGCACTGTATAACAATATAAATGTTACAAAATGTTCATTATATGACCACCAGTTTTACTTGCAAATTTAATAGTACCCGAAGCCCCTGAATAAAATGTTGATAAGAACAAAGACCATTTTCCTTTCTCGTTGTGCGTTAACTAAACGAGAAGAAGATAACACTTTGTCAGAATGCGTCAAAACAATCAGGTCTGTGATAAAACGTCGCATTCATAAGTTGAAAAACTGTGAATGATCGACCAAAGTCCGTTTACAGAGAAAAAGAGGCTGTGAAATGTATATCATCTCTTCATATTAAGTATGTTGTTTAATATAACAATATTGTCTTTGTTTGTAAAAACCTATTACTACGAGTGTCTTGTGGCTTCATGGCTTCACTGAACAACCGGGTGCCACACTTGGAGCAGGATCTGCTTAACCTTCCGGAACACCTGCGATCGTCCCCAGTTTTTGGTGGGGATCGTGTTGCTTAGTTTAAACATATTTATTTTTAGTGGATTGGGAAACAAATTTTGCAACTTATATTAATCCCTTTCAACTTTGCGGGTTGCTGCTCACAAGGAATCTATTAAACCAAGAGTTCCAAATGGTGAAGTTGAAATCATTCCACCGTAAATTTTACGGACGCCATCACGAGTTGGTTGACC
Source organism: Mytilus galloprovincialis (assembly GCF_965363235.1). Taxonomy (NCBI): domain Eukaryota; kingdom Metazoa; phylum Mollusca; class Bivalvia; order Mytilida; family Mytilidae; genus Mytilus; species Mytilus galloprovincialis. The sequence continues at coordinate 35,641,203 of NC_134851.1, read as the reverse complement.
GTTACGGAATAACCGTTTCACAAATGATATCGGATATGTTCCTTACGTCGTAACTACAATCCCCTTCCCTTTCATGAATGCGACCTACCGAATTAGACTATTTACCGGATTTGTTATCACATAAGCAACACGACGGGTGCAACATGTGGAGCAGGATCTGCTTACCCTTCCGGAGCACCTGAGATCACCCCTAGTTTTTGGTGGGGTTCTTGTTGTTTATTCTTTAGTTTTCTATGTTGTGTTATGTGTAATATTGTTTGTCTGTTTGTCTTTTTTTATTTTCAGCCATGGCGTTGTCAGTTTATTTTAGAATTATGAGTTTGACTGTCCCCTTGGTATCTTCCGTCCCTCTTTTATAGCGGCATTAGCCTGCTCTTTTTCGAAATCTATAAGGGTGTTTTAAACGTGCAAGAGATATGACTCTCTCTTAACACGGATCAGCCATTTATCGTCCCCTTCCGACGGACTATCATCGTTTCCTCGAGACCATACTCGCAAATGGTGTCAAGGGAGAGCCGAAAATTCAGTTCCTGAAATTTTCATCCCAGACGGGAATCGAACCAGGAACCTTTGTGTTAGTAGTCCGATGCACTAACCACTACACCACGGCTCTCTCACGTGTTGCTTAGTCTTTAGTTTTCTATGTTGTGTCTTCTGTCCTGTTATTTGTCTGTTCGTCTTTTTATTTTTGGCCATGGCGTTGTCAGTTTGTTTTCGATCTATTGGTTTGACTGTCCCTTTGGTATCTTTCGTCCCTGTTGCATTGAACAACAAATCGGAAGACTTACCTCGTTTGTATTGGATACGATATACATGTTATAATAACATAACATTTTAAATATAATTGTAGACAAGACTACAAAGTATAAGTCATTCAAATGATTGTCATATAAATTTCATATCTGTGACGTATTTTACATATTTTCATAAATTAGACAATTGCTTTACATTCTTTGTTGACAATTACTGAACAAATTTAAAAACAGATGAATTTGTATAAAATACCTTTGAATATACAATTTGCTGGAAGTTATAGTTTGGACATTTTAAAATAAATGAAATTAATCATTATTATCGCCATGGTTACTTTAAATACATAATATTTAATTTAATGCTCTTGTTGTGAATCTGAAATTTTTAATATTTAAAACAGCTTGTGTGAAAAAAGTTTAAAATTTAATACATTGTGGAGATACGACTTTTGTCAAATAAAACTTAGGTTTGATCTACTTACCCTTCCGGATCACCCCTAGTTTTTGGTGGGGTTCGTGTTGTTTATTTTTTAATTTTCTATGTTGTGTCATATGTACTACTGTTTGTCTGTTTGTCTTTTTCATTTTTAGCCATGGCGTTGTCAGTTTGTTTTAGATTTATGGGTTTGACTGTCCCTTTTGGTATCTTTCGTCCTTCTCTTGGGACGGTTTCTAAAAGCTATCCTGTTTGGACTATCCAAGACCTCGCCTCAAACCTGACGTAGGTTGATCTTAGCAAAGAAACATGTCGCATGTTCTTTTAATTTAAACAAATAGTAACCTGGATTTATGGAAAATTCATGTAAATGTAGAATGTGTTTCCTATATATTACTAATTAATTAATATTTCAAATTTTCAAAGATGGCCTCAAAATATAGCAGTTTTACAAAATTGTGAAATAGTAATCTTTTAGTTATATATTGGAAAGTAGAATGCTTCTGCTACATAAGTATAGGCTGTTTTTTACAATACAATGAACATATATTGGATACTGGTATTATTAAGTCATGCTAAATTACTTAAATGTTCACAAATTTAGCATTCGCGTTTTCGCGTTTCCGACTTCGCGTTTTTGCGTTTTCGACTTCGCCCTTTCGCGTTTTCGCCCTATAGAATATGAAAGGCGAAAACGCGAACACGTGATATGGCCTCAACCGGCCACCATAGTATACCACCATTTCCCATGTGAAATTGAAAAATCGTCTAAAAGAAAGTTTCCCCAAGATATTAAAACATTTATCAAAAAAATAAATAAATACAATTACAAGGAAAGCATTCCGAATTTTTACCGACCTTCACACCTTTTAACATTTGAAGTTTACTCCTATTGCTGTTACACTTCAATCTAAAGTCTATAAACATTTTAAAGAAAACCTAGTAGATGTTTTGACTTCTAACTTAATAACTAACGTAATACATCCTTCCTTGTTATTTATGTATTATTGTCATTTTATTTATTTCCTATGCTTACATCTTCTGACATCAGACTCGGACGTCTCTTGAACTGAATTTTGAATGTGCGTATTGTTATGCGTTTATTTTTCTACATTGGCTAGAGGTATAGGGGAGGGTTGAGATCTCATAAACATGTTTAACCCCGCCGCATTTTGCGCCTGTCCCAAGTCAGGAGCATCTGGCCTTTGTTAGTCTTGTATTATTTTAATTTTAGTTTCTTGTGTACAATTTGGAAATTAGTATGGCGTTCATTATCACTGAACTAGTATATTTTTGTTTAGGGGCCAGCTGAAGGACGCCTCCGGGTGCGGGAATTTCTCGCTACATTGAAAACCTGTTGATGACCTTCTGCTGTTGTTTTTTCTATGGTCGGGTTGTTGTCTCTTTGACACATTCCCCATTTCCATTCTCAATTTTATTCAAAGTTCATTGAATTTCGGTCTCTAGTCGATGTTCTGCAGTTAAAATGGATATATTTGGTTTCAATTATTACAAATAACTGAACGTTTTGCTCCCTTGAATATCTTGATAGCTGAATTCTTTGTATGGTTCCAGAAAGACGCACATTTTAGGCTAGACATAAAATTGACTCTAACAAATACCACGAATTAACTGCAAACAAAGTCAGATGACATTTCATATTGTTGTTTGATGAATTATAAATCAATAATGAAATATTTCCTGTTTATATATATTTCCGAAAACTATTGTAATATATAACATGTATAAGTAGGAGTGTCACAGTGATCTCTAATGTCTGATTTATGACAGTGTTTTTAATGTATTGCATATTGTATATAGTAGTTTTCAATGACTAGGAAGGTAAGATAATCATCGTTACTTATTTGAATCTTTAAAATTTACTTATGGGAAAACAATTGATCCACCCACAAAAAGTCATATTCATACAAACAGATGACAAACTTTCTCCAAGTTAAAAATTCACAATATATTTAATTTTTAGTGACCAAAAGGTGGCTGATAACCTGAACATTAGCTTGATATGCTGTTGCTTCAACTGATACATCATTAAACATGATGATTATTAAATAAAGAAAACAGTAGTATACCGCTGTTCGAGAAAGTCATAAATCGATTGAAAGAAAACAAATTCCGGGTAACAAATTTAAACCGAGGGTAACACATCAACTTTAAGAGGAAAACAACGAAACAACAAAAACACTGAAGTGCAACAAAAATAACTAAACGTGGTTTTTGAATGAAATTCGAAGAGCTTGGATTCATAAGCCTGTTCGCCTCAATAAAAAGTCTTAAATAAATGATCTTATATTGCTTCTTTTGTATATGCTCTGATATATAAAAATAAACCGTCTTGTCAAGTCGATGTACGAATGTCGCTCTTTGATGAGGTAATGCGATTTCCTCAGTTTCGTTTGTTTGCTTGATTTGTCCTCTATATTTTCTTAATCAATTTATGAGATTTTAACATATGTTGTCAAAATTGATATGATGTGGAATACCAACACAAAAATCCATAGCAATTGAAATGTCTCACTTTCATCTTGCATTTTCAACAAAAAATTTGGTCTTACAAGTTCAGACCTAAATGTTCGTATGTTCTATTGTCACTGGTATTAAAGAGATAATAGTAACTGCAATTACGATTATCCCAATATGGCGACGGTAGATATAGGTAAAATCTTTACACTCATTTTTCTTAAATGTAGCATGCTTTTGTCAATAGTTACTCAGCTGCAAGGTTTATCTATACCAGTACATCATATTTGAATCGTAAAGGTGCACTGGATTAGTCTAAGCGCTTTGAAAATTGCCGTCGAAAAATTCGGGATGATAATCGTAACTCGGAAAAAAAGATAATCGTAATTATGGTATTTAAAAATGGAAAGATAATCGTAACTGGAAAGTGTTTTATTGATATTGACACTTAAAACATATATCTAATAGCATATAATGAAGTTATGTCGATGAATTATTTACGAAACGTTCCAACATCTTATGACATTTCTTTTTATGCATATATTATTAACAGTTCTTAGGAAAACCGCTACATATGTGTATTAATTTATGTTTTTTGATTGAGTTAAGTCTGCCAATTGATATTTTAACGTGTGTTTTTCTATGTTGTGATGTTATGCTATTTCTTTTTTCACTAGTAATTTTGGGGCCCTTTATAGCTTGTTGTTCGGTGTGAGCCAAGGCTCCGTGTTGAAGGCCGTACATTGACCTATAATGGTTTACCTTTTTATAAATTGTTATTTGGATAGAGAGTTGCATGTCTCATTGGCACTCACACCACATCTTCCTATATCTACATACTAGTATATCATAACATTTAGTTTTTTTAATAAATAATGCCGTTGGTTTTCTTGTCTAAAGTGTTTTACATTGTCATTTTAGAGCCTTTTATAGCTGTCTATGCCGTATGGGCTTTGCTCATAGTTGAAGGCCGTACGGTGACCTATTTTTGTGAATATCTGAGTCATGTTGGTCTCTTTTGGAAAGTTGCCTCGTTGTTAATCATACCATATTTTTTTCGCATTTTAGCTACTTCATGACTGTCATTGAAATTTTGATATCTCAGAAAATAACTATAAACAACACAAATTTAATTTTGAATTATAACAATATGACATCCTTTAAACAGTTAATGCTATATAAGAATAGAGAAAGGTTGGGATTTTTTGTGTATTATGAAATTAAGTAACGTGGAGTTCTTTGACAAACGTGGATTTGTGTTCTCTTATAGTTTGGCCAAAAGCCCGAAAATGAAGAATTGAAGTTGATGTGGCTTTAAATTGTCTTACAATGAATACTTATTCAAAGAATGACTGCAAAGTGGAAAATAAAATAACGCATATTCCGCAATATTAGAAACAAACTAATTCAAAAATTCATAAATACTCGGTATATGAAAAGTATGATGCATACATATGCATGGAAGATATTGTAGAGACAAATATTGAAGGTACTAAAATAGGAACATTTTTGTATTTGCATACTTGCCATACAATAAGTTATTTTCTATTAAATGAAAACAAAAATTAGCCTAACCTAATTGTCATGTATTTTTCTGAAGCACAAAATATTTGTTGTAAAATCTATAAAAATCTTTGTAATTAAACAAGTTCCGACTGTGATGATGTACATGTTATGCCTTCTGATGTAATTTATCAATATACATATTTGTGTGTGTTTTTTTCAGTCCGTCAAGTGCTTCGTATTAAGACTATAGGTAAGGCTAAAAAAAAACAAAAAAAAAAAGTAACTATAAACAAAAGTAACAATAAACAAAAGTAACAATAAACAATAGTAACAATAAACAATAGTAACAATAAACAATAGTAACAATAAACAATAGTAACAATAAACAAAAGTAACAATAAACAATAGTAACAATAAAATGTAACTATTTTAGATCTTTGTTTAAAGAAACGTCCTAAAATACATGGGTATTTGATCAAAACATTTGAAGTAAATTTTTAAAATCATATATTATATCAGGATAAACTTGAAAAAAGGGAATCAAAGGGGAAAAACTGGACGGCTATATTTATTGAATTATAAGGAAAAGGGAAATATGAACACTCATATCTACCGATAAAGGTATCAACTGTTAAATCCGATAATGCAGTTATAAAGTTATTGACGGAAACTTTTGTTCATTTCGCGCAGAATTTTAATATAAATGTGATATTGGAGGCAAAACATATATATGACATATGAAAATGTGGTATACGTGACTTTCATTTTGAGCAATGAATTGAAAGGATTGCACTTTTGGGATATGGGATATAGCTAATCCCCCCTCCCCCTCCCCCTAAAAAAAACCAAACAAAAACGGACTTAAACGCGCACACAACATTGAAACTTTGAAAAAAATCAAAATATCTACTTACCACAATAGCTGTCTCGACAGCTGCTTCATTTTCCGTATCTTTAACAGGTACATGTATATATCAAAAGGTTCACCAGCTAATAGAAATTTATTATAGGATATGCATGTCACTTGATGATCGCTGTATAACATCTCTTATATTATGTGATACCTCGAAAGCTTTTGATAGGGTATGGCATAGTGGCCTATTAATAAAACTAAAAGCGTATGGTATTGATGGAAATCTGTATAAATGGTTTGAAAGTTATATTTCAAATAGAAAACAAAGCGTTTTCGTTTCAAATGCCTATTCGCCTTTTGATAATACTAATGCAGGAGTTCCGCAAGGCTCTGTATTAGGTCCCCTACTATTTCTTATTTATGTAAATGACATAGCTGATAATTTGACAAGTCTAACTCGATTGTTTGCTGATGATACATCTCTTTCTTATTCCAGCAATAACCCTTACACTGTAGAGGATGTCTTAAACAGCGATTTAGAACAAATTTCAGTATGGTCTAAAGATTGGCTTATTAACTTTAACCCTAATAAGACAAAGGCTATAATATTCTCCTGCCATACTTCCCCAGATGATATTGAAATAGAATTTCAAAACCAATTAGTAGAATTTGTCTCCTGTCATAAACACTTAGGGATTACTTTTGATTCCAATGATAAATTCCATACACATATAGAAAATATTTTAAAGTGTGCAAGCACGAGATTAAATGTTCTTAAAAAATTGAAATATGTATTGAATAGAAATTATCTTGCTCGTATATATTTAACTTTTATAAGACCCGTTATGGAATATGCATATGAGTTATGGGATGGTTGTACTCAACAAGAAGCCGACAATTTAGAACATGTTCAGTTAGAAGCAGGGAGGTTAGTAACTGGGTTGCCCGTGTTTGCTAGTCGGGAAGCTATATATTTTGAAACTGGCTGGCAATTGCTTGTGAACAGAAGAAAATCCAGAATGCTCAATATGTTCTATTCTATACATAATGAGACTGCCTCTGATTATCTCTGTGATTTAATGCCCCCGCTTGTTGGTCAAGTATCTAACTACGATTTGCGAAACAGTAATAATTATGTAGTACCCGGTTATAGACTAGACATAACTAGAAAATCCTTTTTCCCATCCACTACTTTTGAATGGAATAGCCTTCCCCCCGACATACGTACGTCCAAAACATAAATATTTTTTAACGAAAGATGAAGTCCAAATTGATACAGCCACCTTCCTATTTTAGTTGTGGGGATAGAAAATTAATATCATTCATACTCGTTTGAGAAATATGTGCAGTTCTTTAAATTCAGATTTACATCGTGTTAATATTAAACCCAGTCCCGCATGCAGCTGTGGCCACCCTGTTGAGGATAGTATACACTATGTTTTACAGTGCGCTCTTCACAACGAAGCCAGAGAAATACTGTTTTCAAAATTAGAAAGTTATGCTATATCCATTGAGCTTCTTTTAGCTGGTGACGGTGACCTTTCTTTTCAGCAAAACAAAGACATTTTGAGTCCGTACAATCTTATATCAGAATAACACAAAGATTTAAAGCAGTCAATTAACATTCTAAATTTCTACTTTACAACCTTTCACTTCAGTCTAGTTGTTTCATTATTATTCCTTATTATATTGTATTTTTTTTTCTTTTTTCTTTTTATTTCTAATTTTTTTTTGAAGTATGTATTACATGCATTACTACTATGTTGTGTTTTTTTTTCGCCATTATCTAATGTACTTTGTGTTTATATTTATATTGGGAGAGGACGTCTCTAATGTTGTTATAACTTGTGTCCAATCCCTTTTGCTACTTTTGCAAGTAAAATATGTTTTATTAAACTAAAAGGTTATGCATATTGTTGTCAGTTATAAATAGATATACAAGTTGAAATGTCCTAGATATTAACCTGTAAGTTTCTTCATTTATTTTTATATATGCGTTTATGTCATCGTTAAACTTGACATTTGCATTTTTAACACACAAAATACCATTGAAATGCTGAAAGACACATTTATTATGTTTCAGTTACTATTATCCGATAAAGAAAATTACGATTATCAAAGAAGAAAAATACCATAGAGTTACGATTATCATACCGAATTTTTCAACGGCAATTTTCAAAGCGCTCAGACGATTCCAGTGTACCGTTTACGATTCAAATATGATGTAATGGTATAGATAAACCTTGCAGCTGAGTAACTATTGACAAAAGCATGCTACATTTAAGAAAAATGAGTGTAAAGATTTTACCTATATCTACCGTCGCCATATTGGGATAATCGTAATTGCAGTTACTATTATCTCTTTAATACCACTGTATGTCTAACTTAGATATAAGAAATGCGACTTTAAAGTCGATTAGTATCAAGTTATACGTGAACACATTTCAAGTTGTACCTGGAAAATGTTAAGTTGTAACTGAGAAATGTCAGGTTGTAACTGTGCAATATCAAGTTGTCCCTGAGAAATGTCAACATGGTAAGGTTGTACAGGAGAAATGTAAGGCTGATAATCAGAAATGTCAATTTGTAACTAAGTAATGTCAACTGGAAGTACAAAGTGCGAAATATCAACTTAGAAATTATAGTCAAATTGGAACTGAGAAACGTCTACTTTTAAATACAAAATTTAAGTTCGAAATGAAAATATTAAGCTACAGAATTTCACTGCTGGTATTTCATTTTTTTTTATTTCGTAGTACTCTCCTTATTCAAAATGAATAACACTAAATAAATGATATGTGTCTGAAAAAAGTAAAATCAATTCGGAAAGTCCATAATCACATGACAAAATCAAACAACAAAAACGCATCAAAAACGAATGGACAAGAACTGTCATATTCCTGACTTGGTACAGGCATTTTCAAATGTAGAAAATGAAGCATTTGTCTGGATTTACCTTCATCGGGAACGCTCATAATGCAAAATTGAAAGACAAGACAAATGGCAACATCCATATGACAAATTAAAGGATCTAAAATATTAGCCAAATCATCTCGAACATATCTTATTTTTGAGACACTGTTTCAAAATACAATTACATGTACTCTGAACATAAAACTTTTCCATGCTGTAGTGTAGATTTGCCAAGGGAATTGATAAGATCAATGACAATAAAACCACCACATTATAATATAAATGAGGTGTTGCTGTGTCAAAGTAGACAAACGCTATTTGTCCACGTTTATTGTTTACTGGCAATATAAAGCTATTTGCCAATCCCGTCAATTGACCCTGTTATTAGATATCCCTTTAAGTTGTCTCCCTTATGCCCGCGTCACACTGTCCCGATTTTTATATACGATGGACACCCGAATGCGAAAATTGTAAGTTCGTACGAAGTTGGTCCCGATCTCGTTAAAATACCCAAAAGTGACCGAAGCAAGTACGATGAATAACGAAGTCTATACGAGGGTGCCGAAAGTATATACGATACCAAAAGATGGACATACGAAGGTTAATCGAAGACGGTATTTAAGCTTCATATCTCAGCCGAAGTCTACAAGATGGATCACGAAGGCTACACGATGGATTACCATGATGGCGCGATGGCCATATGATGTCTTAAAGACGTCGTGTTCAGCTTACGATGCCTTTAAATTATATGCCGAAGGCATCACGCGTTTTAAATTGTTTGATCAATATTGAATATATATTATATGGGTATTTCCAGTTACTGAATAATTTGGTTGATTTCTAAAAAATAGTTTATGTATCAAATATGCGTATTCAATTTACCATTTTCTGCATGTGTTAATACAAATATAGTGTCCATATTTGTCCCCAATATGTTACATACGAGGGGATGCCACGCTCGGCATTCCCTTGTTTGAACTGTAAAATGTGTGCACTAGTCTGAATAATCACCCATAATTATGCCCATGTTTTACTGATCTATCTTAAAGGTAAGGTAAGGTAATGGGTTCGTTGATCCCTTTTATTCAAAAAGAGCTTTTTCCAGGAGAATATCATAATAATATAGACTAAAGGAAGGATGTGGGGAAAGCAACTAATGCGGCAAAATATGACATATAGAAAACAAAATGTTTATGGAGTAAACATTTGTGTGACAACAACTCAGACGATATATAAAAATCAGAATAATGAAGAAAAAATTGGTTTCCCTATATACGTGTACCTGCAGTGTTGGTATACGGAGGCGCGTTTATGATTTTTATTATGTTATTTGATATGAAAAATTGACAAAAAATAATATTTTATTTGTAAAAGTAAATCATGAGCATGTAATACCTGCTCTTCTTGTTCCATTTTAATTAATAGAAACAACGCTGTCGCCTTTCTTGTTCTCATAGAATCATATGATATGAGGTCCATGTTTTGTGAACGTCTTTCTTAACTGTCGTATTAGACTGACCAGTGCATATCGCGCATGGCACTTTGAATGTATTTAAGCGCGAAAATTAACTTACATTTAGCTGGATTTATTGCCGTCGTAGTTCCATCTTGTCACCTTCGTACTTTTATTCGATGGCATCACGACGGGATTAGGAGGTCTTCACGAAGCGTGTTGCCATCGTAAGGCCTTCGGTTAGCTTCGTGATTCATTCGTGTAGACATCGTAATGTCAAAACTGCCCGATGGAAACGATGGAAACACGAATGCAATACGATATTCAAAGATGCATTCCCGGTGACATTACGATGTTGAGGATGGTAATACGAACTCAATACGAACCCTAAGCATCGGACGCACCTTCGGGGATTTTTTAACATGTTAAAAAATTTAGAACCTCCCCGAAGTTGTCCCCGAAGGCTAGAAAAAGTGGCCGATGGTTAAAGATGGTTAAAGATGGCACTACGAATAGCCCGATCTGGATACGATCAGTCCCGATTTTGAAAATTTCCATAATCGTCTTGCCATCGGCGTAAAAATCGGGACAGTGTGACGCGGGCATTATGAGGGACATTCATTTTTATTTACAATGGGGAGCTAGCAGAAAGAGCAAATTTACCTGTGCGTAATGTGTGTAATCTTTAAGGTTTTCAAATCTTTTAATTGCATTAATTTGTTGTTACGGTAAATACATTTGACAACAGAAATTGTTTTTCTTAAAAAATAGTTGAACCGCCGATACACCACTTTCAATTTGCTTTGCTTTGCATTAGCAAAAGCCAATTTTGTCCGGTATGGAACCAGTCTACGATTCACAAAGGGAAGTAATTCTTTTAAAAAGTGTATAATATCAGAATCACATCGGGAATTGGCAAATGGACAATTGTCGTAACAAAGATTGACAAATGTCACACTAATTAAACAAATAGTTTAAAACCGATTGATTTGTCCAATTAAAACATTTTTCTTAAGTGTTATTTATCCCTATTGATGAATATGATAAAAGGGTACATGTTCAGCCTTTGTCACGAATTAATCTGATATTTTTGTGACGTATTATCCAAAGTATATGTACAAGAATAATAAAAACTTGTATAACATTTTTAAAAGTTTACATATACGGAAAAAGAAACAAGTGGGAAAATATATGATAATGTAAATCACATCTCTCAAAAGGAAATATCACTAATGGTCGGATATAAGTACTTATTCGATACGATCTTATAACAATTCGTTTAATCTCTAGGGAAAACGGTACTATTTATTCAGTCATAGACGACAATACTAACATTTTTTAAATTTACCACTTTTTTATAATAAAAACCTGGACAAAATAGTTATGTGTGGTCTTAGTACTTTATTATTCTGTTTAGAAAATGAAGCAAAATAGTATCATGACAACTTCCAACGGAGCTTGTTATCCATGCCCACCGTCATTTTTTACTAGATTTATAAAATCTTGGAAGTCTTTTTGAATAATTCTGTAGAAAATATTTCAATGGATTTCAGAATTTATATTGTAAATATACACACTGCAGTTATTCATAGATATATATATATATGGTTAAAGATGGCACTACGAATAGCCCGATCTGGATACGATCAGTCCCGATTTTGAAAATTTCCATAATCGTCTTGCCATCGGCGTAAAAATCGGGACAGTGTGACGCGGGCATTATGAGGGACATTCATTTTTATTTACAATGGGGAGCTAGCAGAAAGATCAAATTTACCTGTGCGTAATGTGTGTAATCTTTAAGGTTTTCAAATCTTTTAATTGCATTAATTTGTTGTTACGGTAAATACATTTGACAACAGAAATTGTTTTTCTTAAAAAATAGTTGAACCGCCGATACACCACTTTCAATTTGCTTTGCTTTGCATTAGCAAAAGCCAATTTTGTCCGGTATGGAACCAGTCTACGATTCACAAAGGGAAGTAATTCTTTTAAAAAGTGTATAATATCAGAATCACATCGGGAATTGGCAAATGGACAATTGTCGTAACAAAGATTGACAAATGTCACACTAATTAAACAAATAGTTTAAAACCGATTGATTTGTCCAATTAAAACATTTTTCTTAAGTGTTATTTATCCCTATTGATGAATATGATAAAAGGGTACATGTTCAGCCTTTGTCACGAATTAATCTGATATTTTTGTGACGTATTATCCAAAGTATATGTACAAGAAATAATAAAAACTTGTATAACATTTTTAAAAGTTTACATATACGGAAAAAGAAACAAGTGGGAAAATATATGATAATGTAAATCACATCTCTCAAAAGGAAATATCACTAATGGTCGGATATAAGTACTTATTCGATACGATCTTATAACAATTCGTTTAATCTTTAGACGAGTTGTATATATGTTCCAGACCATATGAGTATTTGGACCGTACGCGTACGGTCCGGACCGTATACGTATACTCGTACGGTCCGACCATACGCGTACGGTCCAGCTGATGTTTTGGGATCATATTGGTTAAATTTAAACAAATATTTATCAAAATCATTATTTTTAGTTATACAAATTGATTTTATTACATGTATATGGATGAAATGATTAAGCGAACAATTGAAATTAAATATGTGTTTATTTTTATATCCGTGATTCCTATTTTGGTACTCAAGGTGACACTGACTTCCACAAAGAACGTCATATTTTTTTTACAGTAACATAATTTGTTCATGAACGTTGCTTTGCATTCTTTTGTAAAGTTCCTTAATATTCTAAAACGATTGTCCTCCCACTCTAAGTTTACTTCCGATAACTTCAATTTTAATTAGCATACTTGGCTTCAATATATGAATTACTGACATGCTAAATACAGGAGATTAACAGACTAAATCAACGTGATTTTTTAAAATAGTTATAACATTATTTTGTTTTATTTCAATTACTATTGAACTTTTTACATTAATTTGAGATGTAAGCTATGTACATTTGCATCTGATAAACGTGACCAACTTCTTAATATTAGTCAGACCGTACGCGTACGGTCCGACCGTATGCGTATTTTGAAAATATACGCATACGGTCCAGACCGTACGCGTACGGTCCAAATACTCATACGGTCTGGAACATATATATATATATATATATATAAGTACGTCTGAGTCAGTGACAACCCTACAACAGATGTATCCATCGGATCGCCATCAATGATGGTGATACATGGCTGTGTACATAATGTATATACAACTCATCTAGAAACATCAACCCAACAATGTTAGATCTGTAAATTTGCTTTCGCAAATTTTTGGTTCTTCCCTCGCCGGGATTCGAACCCATGCTACTGTGATATCGTGACACCAATTCGCCTGCACTGCAGCCGTCCCGCTAGACCACACGACCACCTGGGCTCTCAAAAAAGAGCTTTCGGTGGGCATGTGTTACCTTTCCACGTCAGTTTTAATCTAGCGGCGTACTACAGTACATGATATATAAGGCATGAAGATGTTATTGTTACAGATCAGCTAAATTATCTATAGTAAAGGATCCTACAAATTAATGTAAGATACAGTCACAGAAAATAATTATATTCATAAGTACGTCTGAGTCAGTGACAACCCTACAACAGATGTATCCATCGGATCGCCATCAATGATGGTGATACATGGCTGTGTACATAATGTATATACAACTCATCTAGAAACATCAACCCAACAATGTTAGATCTGTAAATTTGCTTTCGCAAATTTTTGGTTCTTCCCTCGCCGGGATTCGAACCCATGCTACTGTGATATCGTGACACCAATTCGCCTGCACTGCAGCCGTCCCGCTAGACCACACGACCACCTGGGCTCTCAAAAAAGAGCTTTCGGTGGGCATGTGTTACCTTTCCACGTCAGTTTTAATCTAGCGGCGTACTACAGTACATGATATATAGGGCATGAAGATGTTATTGTTACAGATCAGCTAAATTATCTATAGTAAAGGATCCTACAAATTAATGTAAGATACAGTCACAGAAAATAATTATATTCATAAGTACGTCTGAGTCAGTGACAACCCTACAACAGATGTATCCATCGGATCGCCATCAATGATGGTGATACATGGCTGTGTACATAATGTATATACAACTCATCTAGAAACATCAACCCAACAATGTTAGATCTGTAAATTTGCTTTCGCAAATTTTTGGTTCTTCCCTCGCCGGGATTCGAACCCATGCTACTGTGATATCGTGACACCAATTCGCCTGCACTGCAGCCGTCCCGCTAGACCACACGACCACCTGGGCTCTCAAAAAAGAGCTTTCGGTGGGCATGTGTTACCTTTCCACGTCAGTTTTAATCTAGCGGCGTACTACAGTACATGATATATAAGGCATGAAGATGTTATTGTTACAGATCAGCTAAATTATCTATAGTAAAGGATCCTACAAATTAATGTAAGATACAGTCACAGAAAATAATTATATTAATAACTTATTAATATAATTATTTTCTGTGACTGTATCTTACATTAATTTGTAGGATCCTTTACTATAGATAATTTAGCTGATCTGTAACAATAACATCTTCATGCCTTATATATCATGTACTGTAGTACGCCGCTAGATTAAAACTGACGTGGAAAGGTAACACATGCCCACCGAAAGCTCTTTTTTGAGAGCCCAGGTGGTCGTGTGGTCTAGCGGGACGGCTGCAGTGCAGGCGAATTGGTGTCACGATATCACAGTAGCATGGGTTCGAATCCCGGCTAGGGAAGAACCAAAAATTTGCGAAAGCAAATTTACAGATCTAACATTGTTGGGTTGATGTTTCTAGATGAGTTGTATATATATATATATATATATACATATAATATATTGTACTCTTACGTCCAATCACAGCGCGCCTAAGTTGACATCCTTCATCTGCCTTGAATACACCAAAAGGCCAACCTAATGCTGGGAAAATGTAATAGTACTGTTTTCCCTCTATGTTTAACAGAGGATGTTATGTTTAGATATGTAAGAAGAATGTGCCCATTAAATGCATATATAGTTTTTAAATGATTTTTGAAAATTAAAACTTATTCAAAAGAATAAAACAATGACTTTTAAATAAATTTTATCCTTTAATAAAAAGGAAAAAATAAATCTAATTAAGTCTTCTTCTTATTTATATGCTAATACAAAAAGGATTCTAAGATTCTAAAAAATAATCGGCAATATAAATAATCAGTAATCACCTTCAAATAGATGACAAATCTGGAGGATTCCCATTACCATCACCCCTTGAAAAATTTAAATGCCAGGATGTCCGGATCTGAGAATCTGAAGCCGTTATAAATTTATTGTTTTCTTTTAAAACATTAAATTCAACGTTCTTGCTAGTACATATCGCATTTTGTGATATATATATATATATATATATATATTTGGTTTCACTCTGATGATAATAAAACTTCCTCTTCAGTTTCAACCAAATTTACATAAAACACTTGATACATTATTACTCTTAAAGGAATAACAAACATGGTGAAACATCCTGTTTCAAGGGCGTGTGGTATAGAGCCGTACAGAAGTTGAGTAAATGTCCACATTGGTCTCTAAAACTTTGGATTTTCAAATAATAGCTTGGTTGAAGATACTTTACAGGTAACATGGAACAACGTAACGAGGTAAGTGTCCTTAATTAAACGTGAATATTAAGAATGTATTGAGTTTTTACTGTTCCAAAATTTAAGATAGCTAAATAAGTTAACTTTTACACCCTTTATGTTTAAGAAAGAATATTTGCCTTTTTGTATTTCTTTTTGATGTTGCATCTTTTAAATTTTATGAAATACTTAGGCTTTTCTACCTCAGGAATAGATTACCTTAGCTGTATTTGGCAAAACTTTCAGGAATTTTGGTCCTCAATGCTCTTCAACTTCGTACTTTATTTGGCCTTTTTAACTTTTTTGTATTTAAGCGTCCCTGATGAGTCTTTTGTAGACGAAACGCGCGTCTTATGTTATAAAAACAAAACCCTGGTATCTATCACGTGTTTAAAGCTACACACTACACAAAGGGGCAGATATATTTGACCGCCTGAGTTTGAAAATCAAAAAGTATAACGAATCGTAGAAATATTTCCTTCTTGTGTTCTTCAAAAGCGTCTGGTAAACTCTGTTGCATTACATACTAGCTTTACTTTGAAAGGATGTATATGAACATGATTAAAAATAATGTTATTTCTTTTAAAATACCAGGTACGTAACACCAGACTGCATTATTTGATACAATTTTTCCAAAGGTTTGTTATACAATTACAACTAGTTTCCTGTTTTACGCTTTTTAATTGTGATTCACAAAACCGTTACAAATGACAAAAATATAAAAGAACTTATAATGGACAAGATCTACTTTGTTTTAACATACCTTTTTTTACAGAGGATTTGTTATATTACGAATGTCTGTACTTCTATACTATTTAAAAGTGATTGGTGACTACAGTTTGTTATCTCATAGGAACTTTTTCGGGCTGTAAAAGACGGAAGACTGCAAAGTGTCATTCGGTGTTTAAAATACGGAGCTGATATAAACTGCCAAACACAGGTAACGTTATATATGTTACAAACGCGAGAGAAAATTGAAGTACCTTGTACATGAAATTGAATGGAAAGACGTTTAATCCTACATGAGAGATGATTGATAGCAGTATTTTAACTTTCAACGTGTAACAGTATTTGAAACAATTTAAATACCATTGTTTACTAAAAGGATTAAATATATTATCCTTTCTAAGCGCACAGTTTATAGTTTAAGTACTAATTTATGAAGTTTAATTAGGAACCTGCTAAAAATATTTCAAGATAAAGATCGCAGCAGTTATCCAGGTTAAATCCAGGTGGGAGTATTCTACAAGGCATGTCTGATACTAATATATTGTAGATTTTTTTGCGCTTACCTACACCTACCAAAACTTGCTAACTCCATCTTTTGAGAAATACGTACTCTTTTCCGTTCAACAGTCACGTCGATACCATTTTAAGTTATCACGAATTTACCCCAAAAAAAGTGTTTATTCCAAGTAAAATTCTGTTATTCAATTACATTTTAATAAATTCTCAAGAAGTTCTTCCCAGTGACAAGCAGAGGCGTTCAATTTCACAAATAGCGTATTTTTATTCTTTGAGTGAAATTTTGCAATTCCAATTGGAGTCAATCAATTTTTTTTTATACTCCGATATATTAACTATATAGGTGCGAAATTGCCAATGGAGAAATCAAATACAACAAGTTAAAGGACCGAATAGAAGACGACAGAGGAACAGTCCACAAAACACTTTACCCAAAAAATTAAACACAAAACTAAAGATCGAGCAACACATATTCACATACCTGGGGTAAACTGAAGTGATCAAGAACTATGAACAGTTCCTGCTTCACTAGTGACACCCGTAGTGTTGATTATGAGAAATAATAGTTCGATGATAAATAAAGACAACAGAAGTAAACCGCTATTCGATAGTCATAAATCAATTAAGCGATTTTTCAAAAAAACAAATTATGCATTCAATCTCTCTAATGTTTAGCATTCTTTGAAAGCTACTGTCTTTATAACATCCAACCGAAATTCTTTCAAAATATAGTTTATGATTTGAATTCTACTAGTTCTAGAAGTGTTATTATTTAGAGCTTCAAATCAAGTTCATTTGCAAAAATTCTAAAATGTAATATGAACAGAAGCACTCATTTATTTTAGCCGAAGGGGTTTTAATATTTCTAAATTCTGTTTTCTTAATTTACCAATCAGTGGAAAAGGCAACGAAAATTATTAAATTTATTTATTGACACAGCTACAAAATCTATATGTCGATCGATAAAGGTTAAATTTTAGCCTTGCATTTCAGGATGGAGACTATCCTATACATATAGCCGCTGCTGAGGGATACACGGAAATAGTCCAGCTCCTATTGGATCGAGGCATTGATTGCAATCTAAAGGCCAGGGTCTGTTATTATTTGTTGTACAACGATAAAAATGGCATTGTCAATTAAACCATGTCCAATGCCAAAAATATTTTACCATAGCTAGTAAAATGCATATCTTACATCAAATAGTCATGGTAATTAGATAACAACATACCGTATTGCATTGTGGCAGTTCCTAAAATAAGGACGGAGAATAAATATTTCTCCCGAATGGGATAAAAAAAAAGTTCGTTACGAATCAATATTTTGATTTTAGGGTATACTCTTTAAAGCGCAATTGATTAGTTAAAAGGTAATTACTTTTAGGTAGCAATTTTTTGAAAAGTATTTTTGTTAATAAGACGAATCATTTGGACACTTTAGGGATTTCAGATGAAACAACAGTTTCTGGAAGAAAGGCGACAGATACCGAAGGGACACTCACACTCATAAGTAAAAAATCAACTGACAATCCCCATGGCTAAAAGAGGTAAAAAAAAACAACAGATAAACAATAGTACACAAAACCTAGTATAAAAAAAAACCTAAAATCTGAGCAACATAACCTCTTAAAAATCTGGGTATGATCTCAGGTGTTCCAGAATGGTAAGTATGTCATGCTCCACATGTGACACCCATCATGTTACTCCTATAAAATACGTTGATAATTTATATCAAGTTATTAAACATCACGCAAAAGCGGATTAATTATCGACTCTTATCTGATCCTAAGGCATCACCACGTTCTGAAAAACATTGGAAAAATGATTAACCAAAAGTTTCGTGTACTTATCTATTGTAATACGAATGCAATTTTGAATATGTTTCTGAAATCCAAAATTGAAATTATGTTTGTACCTATTTTGAACAGTATATTCAAACTGGCTACTATGTCCCTTGTGCTGATTGGTTCTCACATATGAAACTCGATGAAAAAGTACTTATCCCCTATTTTCATGATCTATGAAATTATAAAATGAATAGATCGAGTAAAACGCACGATTTAAAAGCAAACAGAAAGACCTAGTCAATGATATTTTTTTTCGAATGTCGCTTTCGTTTGTGGTAGTAAAATAATAAGTTCCAGTCATTTGTGATCACTTTTCAAAAGGACATTTCCATAAGCGATGTCATTTTGGATTTTTACAATATTTTCAAATGTTTTCTGAGTTGAAAAGCAAGCTTTTTCATTAGATCTTTCACAAAGTTTCACAAAAAAAGGCATAATTATTTTTATTACAGCATACAAAAAGCTCTCCATTACATTTAGCTGCTGAAAGAGGACACTTGAAAACAACAGAATTACTACTTATGGGAGGCGGTAATCCAAATAATAAAAATTGGGTATGTGACAACTTAATAAATATAACTTGTTCAAGCATTGATTTTCTCGATGTTCGTGCACATATTTTTTTGCTGAAAAGAGCTTTCTTTGCAACTTGCATACCATTGCAGTTACCCTTTCATGGGTCCTCCTCACTAGCTAAAGTATGATTTTAATATCAGTAGTTAGTGCTGCTAGCAATATGCGCTCAGTCATTCCAAACATCTGAATTGTTGACCTCGCATTACATGCAAATTCACATAATTTGTACAGCTTAAAGATGCATAAGAAATAAAATTATAACACATCATATTCGAAAATCATGAAAATATATCTGCTATCCTCAAATATTTATTTGGTTATTCCTAAATTAAGATGACGTAGTTTGGTCTGGGCATTACACAATATCTGTGTAAAATCGTCTTCATAAACAATACACGATGTTATTTTGCATGATTGATGATTTCATATAACCTGTGTAAATGAGGCCCTCCTTTGGGGGTGTCCAAGTAATCATATAACCACAATTATTGTGTCAATATAATCACATAATCATTAATTATTTTTCTATACAAGTTATCAAATAATCAAAAATACAGTTCTAAATTATCAAATAACCAAATAATCATGAAATATTTGGTCTGGTAATCAAATAATCACTATAAAAACGGCCAAGTAAGCAGATAATTATAATCCCTTTGAGGAGGCTTATAAATACTTTGGATCGTTCTCTGTAACTGTAAGCAGTCTTTAAAGAAGGAATAGTTTTTGTTTTTTTTTAATTGTACATGGTGTTCTTGTAGATTTACCAATAAACAAATAATTTGAGTTTAGGTTTTCCGTGTTCTGATTTTACTTTGAAAAGGAGATATATGTGATCTTAACAATTTATGTTATCCTTTTTACCGGGTCTGTTAACTGTGTTAGACCTTTAAAAAAAACCTA
This sequence comes from Mytilus galloprovincialis, assembly GCF_965363235.1. Lineage (NCBI taxonomy): Eukaryota > Metazoa > Mollusca > Bivalvia > Mytilida > Mytilidae > Mytilus > Mytilus galloprovincialis. The sequence continues at coordinate 35,620,600 of NC_134851.1, read as the reverse complement.
TTTGATTCGTGAATTAATAAATAAGAAACAATTACAGATCTGCATTCAACACCCTGATCTTTAAATATCTTATGAATTATAGCATACGGCAACTACTCTCGAGATACCTGCCTTATGATAGCAACTTGAATAGGCAATTGGGTTTAACCATTTTTTTGTGCTTTCAACCTTCCCCGCTCTCAATTTCCCCCTCACTTCAATCAGTAGATTAGGAAAACAATACAAACCTGTACAAGAAAAGGACTAAGAAACCGGTGTGCTATATAATTAAAACATAAAATAAATAACAGGTTATACCGTATTAAAGAATGTCTACAGTTACCGAAACAAGCTCAACATAATTATTCAAGGATGTTCGTTCTGTTTCAAAATAACAAGATTGTTTGAAAGATTGTTTTAAATTGATTAAGAAATAATTCTTGCATGCCATGCTCTATGCTCATTTTAACATGGGTAGGCATTATATTTGTTAATATTTTTATACCGAGAGTTAGCGAGGTATTAAATGTTTACAAATATAATGCCTACCCATGTTAAAATGAGCATAGAGCATGGCATGATATAATTATTTCGATTCTAATAGAAATATTTTGAACTTTTGTACTTCGAAGCGGACCTATAGTAGACGCTCGAAATGTCGCAATTTTGATTTGATGAACAAAAACGTTATAGAAAAACAGTTTATCAATAAAAAAAGAAGAGAAACATTTAAACTTACTTTAAGAATGTTTTTATTAAATTTCCGAGCGAGCAACACCAAACAGTGTCCATTTTGATCTCTGGTGTTGTTCAAAATTCTTCTGACGTTGCAATTTCAATTGTGACGTCAATCACGTGCAGCCCATGTTCTTTTCGAATTAAAACATGGACTTGTACCCAAAGCTAAAGATGAACGCCATATTAAAATATTATATATATAACGGAACTTAAAAAGCAGAAAAAAATTAAAGATCCGTGTCTTTGTTTATTGAGAGAAAACCTTTTGAAAGTTTAGTGGAAAATGGGTCTCTCCAGATTTATCATGCATTTAACATTGGCATGTTTTTTCTTTCAAAATCTATGAACAAATAACAATGATTTTTTTAAGAATTTTAAACCATATGTAATAAAATCATGAAAAGATAAGTGTGGTAAATGGGCAAAATTGTTGTTGAAACTACAGGAATAAACTGTGAGGATTTTGATCATCTGACAAAAATTCTAAAACTGACAGATTTGAAAGATAATCCAAAAAGTTAATCGAATGATAATGTTGACCTCTAAATGTCTTTTAATTATCTATTTCGTAAAGACACATGTCCAAGTTGACCTTCTTTGATGTGTTTGTCTTTCAGTGACGTAATCCCGATTTTCATTGAAGTCGTATTTGAACATACATTTTTGAATATTACGCAGAACTCAAATTCCCTTTCATCTACCTTATAAACCTTACAAAATAAAAATATTTAACGAAACAATTTAAATATATCAATTATTGGTGTTTTTCTTATACGGTGTGTGGTTTGTTATTAATTGTTGAAGCTTTATTAATTTCTGTTAGGTTAATTAATTGTCGTTGTTTTAATATCCTTTGCCAAACAAAGTTTAAATCATCTTGTTACTGCTCCAGTTGTTTTGTTTTCGGAATTTACTGCGGCGTCCATTTTGATAAACTAGCATGCATTATTATTTAAGGGTCAACGGAAGCGGTATTTTCTTGCTGCGTTGAAGACACATTAGTAGCCTTGGGCTGTTTTTTGCTTTTTGATCGGTTTGTTGTCTCTTTGATACATACCATGTTTCAATTCTCTGACTCTTTTCCATTTGATGAATACATGTCTTATTGAATGTATTTATTGATTGATAAATTGACGCATACCTGGTTTAAAAGATGACTTAATATCTGTTTGTATGATGGGAGCATGAAGTAATTGCAGTGATGGGTTGAAATAGAACAACTAAATAAAAACTCAGCTTATTGATGTATGCTACTCTTGTTTTTGAATTTTTGTCAGACACTCGGAATCCTGTAGTTTTATTCACGATGTGATAAGTACAGTTTTGTCCATTAACCTCTACTTTTCTTTTCGTAATTTTGTTACACACAGTTAAAAAAAGCACTTTTTGAAAATCTTATAAAATCTTTGTACTTTTTTCATAGTTTTTGAATGAAATCTTACCAATGTTAAATGAACAATCTAAAGAAAAAAAAATTCCATTCAGATTTTTAATTGATTATATATATATATATGTATATAAAAAAAACAAGGACAAGGATCTTTTCTTTTTTTCGTTTGTTTTTAGGTCTGTTATACAAATTAACTATCAATATATAACAGTCATAACAAAACATCATTTATCATTATACCTTACGTATATTTCAAACAATTCTATTTGTTGAAACGTAATCACGTGACATGGAATAAATCAGTTAATTTTCATTCATGTGAGTACGTGGTGTAGTGGTTAAGACCGATGGCTATAGTGCTGAAGGTCCTGAGTTCGATTCTCACTTGGGGAGCTAAAAATATCAGTACATCAGAAGGGTAATTTTCAACCTCTCACATACATCTCTGGTACCCAGACCGGAGTTTAAACTAGAATGGGTACTTTGGGGGCCTCGGTTGTTCAAAGTTGTCCCCTACTTTGACATGGAGATCAATCTTCTGATATCTCTCTGGTTTGTCTGTTTCCACCGAGTGGCCCGGTGGTTCTCTCCGAGTAATTCGGCTTCCTCCACCATAATAACAGACTTCCCGGTGTCCTACACGCTCCCTTGGGCGGTGTTGGGTGGGGATTGTTCTAGTGGTGGGATAATATACACCTTATCGCTATTTGTCCGCCATTACTGAAAATCACATAGGTTCCCGTAAAATTTTAACGTCATAAAACAAAATATCTGACGCCACAATGGAAAAGTGATTGTTGTATGTGTAAAACGTTCAAGCGGTCGGGTAAGCCGGGTTTAGCGATAAGGTGTATTGTAAAGGACACTTCTCCATTAATCCCTAGGGAGTGTACATGGACCCGCTGTACCCTTGCAGTCAATCAAGGGGTGCGTCTAAATTGGCGGAATCTCGAAGTACATACAAACATTCAATTGCGAGGAAGGACGAATAACCCTATTATTCACCGGTGAATAACCTTTTGAGTTTATTTATTTGTACTTGAGTTGCCTCCCATGAAAATGACGTCACAGACGTAAATAAACAAAATGGCAGCGTTCACGTACACTGGAAGACCATCGAAACGAGGAAATATGGCATTGGACATAAATAGAGTTGAGAGTGCCAGCAGCCGATGATATTCTTCTAAACGGTCCTTTTCAGGGCCATCAATATTTGACAAAAAGGTTCTATTGTTGTTGTAAATTCGAGAAAATCGAACACAAATGTATTTTCAAAGGTGTGTTATGTTAGAATAGACTAGTAAGTGTTCGAAATGCCTTTCCACTGTAAGTTTGGTATAATAAAACAATTGTGGCCCGTTAGAATCGATGAATATCAAAAATTGTCAACCCTCAAAAGTTATTTCACTTCGGACTGCGCCCTCAATGAAATAACCTTCTCGTGTTGACAAATTTGGATATTCACCTCTTCAACGGGCCATGATTGTATAATGTTAACTTTATATTTTCCAGAGAGGAGAGTCACCATTACACAGACCTGCAGGTGATGGACACTTAAATGTCGTAGTATTGCTACTAGACGCAAACAGTGATCATAATATGGCAGCTAAGGTGTGTAAAGTGTGTCACCCGGTAACATCATAGTATTTTAAAAATCTCTACAGTAAAACAATATTTTTTACGTTTTTTATCCGCCAGTCAATATTCATTTTTATAATTTTTCTAAAATATAAAAAAATAAAGACAGCCTCATGTAGATAAACATGCAGTTTATACTGTAAAAATACAAATTAATTGATTTGTTTCTAATTATTTTGTATTACAGTATGGTAGAACCCCATTGTTTTATGCTGTTGAAAGTGGCAGACTAAACACAACATCAGTATTATTAGAGCGAGGCAGTGATTCAAATTTGAAGAACATAGTAAGATCTTTCGTGCTAGATTTTGTGTTCTAAACTTCTAAAATGGGGGTATGCGAGACTTGAACCAAACATCATCATGAAGCTAACACAACATACAACAATAACTTATTTAAAAAGCACAACTTCTCATGTAAGATTCGTGTTACTAGTAATTTGTAAACAAAAAATTGTCAAAATTGCTATCACTACCATATCGTGTTCTCTGATGACCTTCATTTTTTCTACGAGTTTTGTATCCTGAGTTTCTATATTTTGTATAAATACGTTCATTTAGATACCAATTACGGCGTTTACAAAGCACGATTAAAGCAGAAATTTGTTACCAATTGCGAGGAGTCGCTGTCTTGAGAGTGTTACATGGAAATCAACTGAAATTGACACTGCATCAGTTTCATTATCATCATCACGAATTGTTGGAATAATAAGATGTCTTAACTGACTATTGACATATTTTCGTGGTCTTAGATTTTTGGGAACAAGTCTGATCTGTGATTCTGCCGACTTGTTCTTAATCCTGATTGTGCCATTTGTACTGAATGTTTATTCGCATGGCGTTCATAGTGCGAAGCAGAAGAAGACTGATATCATTATTTGATATTTCCCATAAGTATGCCTTTTTATCCTTAATGTTGCGTTCTTATATGGTTGATTTGTTTCTTTTATTTTAACATTAGTTGTTTTGTGCTTTATACCGATCTATTTAGTTAAGACATTTGCAACAGTTTTTTTTTATAGTTTGTACTTATGTTGTGCTGTTACATCACGATCACGGATAGAAGGTAGGATTGAGCGATCCCAAACATGTGTAACCCCGCCACATTCTAGATGTGTCTGTTAGGATTCTACAATTCAGTGGTTGTCTTTAGTTCATGTCTGTGTTAGTTTTTCATAACCTGAACGTTTTAAATTTTGACCTTAATTTTTTTTTTTCATTTGTTTCATATTTTGTCATGTCGGGGATGATTGATTGTTGAAGACCACACAGTTTCAAATAATGGCTTACATTCACATTATATGAACTCTAGTGGATAGTTGTTTAATTGGTAATCATAAGAAAAGTTTTATATGATATCATATTCCCTTTTTTATTTTAAGACTAACACAAGCTTTTTATTTACCAGTTTGGTGATACTGTATTACATTTAGCTGCAGAGTGTAAACATCCGGATATATTCAGAATATTGTTGACTTCCGGAAGTGATCCAAGGATTAAAAATAAATCGGTATGTTTTTGTTGTTACTACGGTACACGATGATTTAATCTATATCTATATTTTTATCTATATCTACAAAAAGCAAACTAATAATATGTATACATGTATGTTAATATTCACAATGCATAATTATTTAATTTGATATTATATTAAGTTACATATTGGTAGTATAGTATATTTAGTAAAAATTCAGAAAGGATAAAACTGTATATCACATTATAAACACAATGTATTTTAAAGCCGGTGACTATTAAAATGTTTCACATTTTCATCGATAACACGTTTGTTGAGATAAAGGGAATGTTATTTCAAATTGATACGTATTTGCACACCTACAGGACGACTGGTATTTGTACTCATATACAACTTAATTCATAGAAAACATTGTAAAAGACAGAAAGAAAAAGCATCTTGCAAAGTTCTTTCATTTCACTTACAGATGTCAGAAAAATTGCCCGATTGCGGAATTCGAACTACTTATTATTTGCTTTAAAGGCTTCCATTGTTCCAAGTTCTATGAAAAAATATCACATAATCATATAGAAAGAAATATTTTTTTTTCGTGTTACAGTGGAAATTACATATGCGTGAAAAAAAAAAGAAATAGCTCTGATGCACTCTGACGTCTAACGGCTCAGCAAGCCTTTGAAAAGGCCGAAAAACGTCAGAGCAATAAAGCATACTTTGAAACGAAATATTGAAAATTATAAGATTCATGGGAAAACAAATTAAATTACAGGAAAAAACACAGAAGAGTAATAAAACTTTGAGGAAAAATTTATAACACGACAAGAAAACATTATCAACATTTTTTGTTTTACCAAAGACTAACAAAAATTAAAGATCGGCTGTCAACTGTATCACATAATTGTACAAAGTTAACAATGGACTGAGAAATATTAACCAAACTATAACGTGAAATCATTGAGATGCTCTGGAAATCTGGACAGTATATGGTCCCCTTGGAACATCCGTCGTAACGCTCATTACAATTAAAACTTCAACATAAACGACAACAGGTTGAATACTTTGAAATATGTCAATTCATGTAGTGTGTTACAGGGTGAGCCACCATATGATAGTTTTAAGAGAGTGTTTAGTGATTCAGTTGAGACTAGAAAACTAAATTTAACAGTGCTGGAAATGCTAGGACTAATACAGGTACATACCTTAGTTTCTGTTTTATTTTTATATTCATGCGTGATTGTTACACATTTGTCAATGAGAAAGTATGATTGCTAAAATCTGCTACTACAAATACTATGTTGAAACTGAAGCTGCCGCAAAACAACGCATACAGGGAAACATTTCAGAAAATACACTTTTTCTACAACAATTTTTCTACAACATTTTATTTATGTATAAGCTTGTTATTTCAGTTAAAACATAGCTGACAATAGGTGTGAAAAACCGTAATGTGGATTGAATTGATTTGGTTTTGATATGATCGTTATACGAGAAAAATTAGACTACACAAATATTGATTTAGACGTAAATTTTGATTAAAGAGAGACAACTCAATATGATTAGACCTTAAAATTACTCTTTTAATTTTTTACGTGTTTAAATACAGCGACAAACACATAATTTAATTATCCTTTATTATTTCGTTAATGGTACCAATTTGATGCAGAATTTAGTTATCTTCCCTTTCCCGCCAAACAATGGTTAATGCGTGTGAAATTCGTTGTCCGTATAATGTTTGGACATTATTTGTTCAGCCCCAAAAGGTGAACGATTAAAATTTGAGAAGATCGGCCATCTTAACAAGATCTTAGTCACATAATGTAACCAATGAATTAAAAGAAAATACGACTAAACCTTTTTTTCCAACGACAAGTTTGGCATAGGACAAAATTCTAGAATATAGCAAAAGAAAGACACAGAAGAAGAGCATGACATCGACTATGCAAATTATATTATGAATAACAATAACATTAAATTTGAATTGAAGGTATATTCGAAAATTCATCATTAATTGATATTGATTTAGATCCGAGCCATTATTTAATTTCATTGAATAAACAAATTGAAATGTTTTTATATTTTCTAAGGCAAAAGAAAGAGAAAAAGAAGAAGAAGGTAAATTTTATCTAAGTTACGCAACTCCGGCACTCCATTTCTGATCAACCTTCTAACAGCTAGAAATGTATTTTTTTTGTAATCTGACACATAATTTTCCTAACACATCTAGTTAACCTGTTGTTGTAAATACTGTGCCTATCTGTACAACTGATTTGTCAAGTTCTTTCTTCAATGTTCATGGAAATCATCTCGTCTCATTCGTTACTGATCTAAGTTTAATCTCACGTTAGGGGCAATATTTACCTTTGTCAGTATTGAACAATATTTCAATTTGTGTGTAGCGTTTTGTGGACTTATTATTTTTTTTTCGTTTTGGTCATAGTAATGTCTGCGTGTCTTCTTTGATTTTCCCAATCAATGTATTACAGGGTTGTTTGCATTGTCTATTATAATTTGCAGAAAAGATGTTGCATCAATTATAAAGATGAAATAAAAAATCTCTTTAAACGTTTGGAAGAGGCCGTCGTGATTATGAAGACCGATACAGAAAACTTTTAACACATATCATGCATGTTCCGTTTGTAATTCACTAAGGCGGTCTTTCTTTCCTTGTTATTGATCAAATACGACATTTCATCGTTTTTTGGGAATCAAAATCGATATGCAGATAGCATGATAACATCGATTGTCCTTTGTTCGTCGATTTATGGTTTCTGATTTTTGTCTTGGTGTATTCTTGAATTTTATAATCGTTGTCCATATGATTTACTTATTTTATATCTGTAAAACAATAAAGATAATTAACGCTTTCCGTTGATATTGATTTTTCTTTGCATGTATGATCCGATTGATTTTTAATTTAAAAGGAACAAATAACGAAAAAACCCACACCACAACTCAACTGCTAACGAGGATAAGTAAAGGATGACAAGAAGTGTTTTCAAATTTCGATTTAATCTATGGAATAAAGAACAATTATACATCATCATTCAAATGGTTTAAGTGCTACCAAATTGTGTAACAAAAATAATATATTTATTTAAGGATGTTGTCTCTCTGTGAAAGTGTTCTATATATATAAAAATTAATTTTCAACTTTTTCAATGGCGAGGATCTTGAAGGAATTGAGAGGACTTGGTTTGGAGACAGCTTCCGATATGCTGGAAGTTATCAAACTTGGTTATTATAAATGCTACTGGAATAGGGTGTATCTTGTCGGACCTTATTACTCAGGCAAGAGCTGTCTTGCAAAAATTCTAGTCGGTGAACCAATTCCAAAAGAACGAGAATCAACAGATGGAATATGGATATACATGGGAAAGGCTGGCATGGACATAGAAGAAACAAAATGGAAATGTTTCCCGAAAGGTAAGTATAATCAATTATATGGTTTAAAAATATCATGTTTCAAATAAATTTTTTGAAAGTAACCAAGGAGCAACAGTTTGAGAAATACAGTAGCATGGCGAAAAAGTAGAAAAGATGAAAGGTAAAACAGCGATCAACAAACATCAAACAAACAACTTTACATTCGCAACCAGTTCTTCTCCCCACCACCAAAATCCAGTGATAAATTAAGGTGTTGAGAAAAGGAATGGTTCTGATCTACTGATTGCACCCCTTTGTTGCTCATGTAAAGTTAAAAGTAGACAATCAGTCTTTGCTGTGCGATATGGGTTTTCTCATTGGAGACCGTAATGCGACCTATATTATTTAGTTAATTTCTGTGTCATTTAGTGAAAGTTGTCTCAATTACAATCATATCAATTATTAACAATTTACAATCATATTGTATTGTATTATGATACAACATGTACAAACATTTATACAATATTTAGTTTAAAACACACAAATGTTCCAAGACATTGACAAATTTTACCCATATTAATTATCATGTAGATCTATCAATAGTTACATTACATGTTTCATGTGTATGTTTCCTTAAGATCTATACTATTCGTTTGTTGACAGCAATCGTGACGCATTCCCGTATTAGATTGATATTTTTCAATAAAATACAGCATTAATGATAGCACGTGCTTCCCGTGAAAACGTCTTGTCAATACATAAGAAAGCACACACAGATTTGATATAATTCTTTATTTCATAGTTGTGGCATAATCATGTATTAATCAGTATTAGGAAGTCTTTTAATGGTATTACGTGTCAAATTAGGGGTTTCGATTGAAAATAAACACTAGTGTATTTAAGATATTTGATTGCAGGTGATGCTATTAAGGAAGTTCTGACGAGTATGCTAATGTCCATTTCTAAACCAGAAAATATAGAGGCGCCAGTGTCTCATTTCCATACTTCACAAACTGATTTAACATTGGTATCTACAATAGAAAGATGTAAAAAACATGTTACTAAAGTGGACATGGAATTTGAAGATAAAATAAGTCACATGAACCCGGTTGTTTTAAACAAATCATTTGACACCCCAATTTTGAAAAGCGATATTCAACATTTTCAAGATGATAAAAACAATATATCTGATTTCCCTTGTAACACAAGTTGTTGGTAGGATACCCAACCAATCACATCACCCGTTGATATAGACAGCACTGTCCACGAATGTTATGTTGCTTCGAAAATTATTGAACGAAACGATTTTGGAGGTTTACCAGTCAATCAAAATGCTTCCGATGATTTAAACAATGAAAAAAAGGAATATAGAGGATTACCTATCGACAAAATCAATACTTCCGATGTCTTAGACGAAGAACCAAATAATTTCGGGGGATTGCCATTCGACTGCAACGCTACCAATCTGATCGACAATTCACAATTAGATTTCGGAGGATTGTCAGTTGATTGCAGTGCTTCCCATGCCGTAGACAATGAACAAAAGAAATATGCAAGATTACCAGTCGACATTAGTGCTTCCCATATGCAAGCTGTAGACAATAAATCAAAGAATTTCGGGGAATTACCAGTCTACCACAATGCTTTCTATCATTCAAACGAAGAATCTAAGTTTAATGCTTCTTCATATAATTCTTTAGAAGAATCAAATATTAGTAATTTGGATATCAATGTGCAGGATAATTCTGCTAAAGAAAAATATATGCTAAAGGTTCCTGATGCTGTGAAAGGTAGTTTTATAGGAGTTCCTACTTCGGCAAGTAGTTTGTCAACGGCTACAAGTCAAACCAGAACACTACCCATTATACATCTTTCTGACAATGATCCAAATGATTTTCGAGAAGCACCAATCAACCACAGTGTGTCACGTGTTTCAACTGAGAAAAAGAGGTTGTCTTCTTCTTCAAATACATCAGAGTTTGTCCAATATAAAGAAAAATTAATGGAAAAGATAACAAGTGAATTGTCACACAAAAATATTCACCAACTGGTGGTCCAAGCTATCGCAGATGGGAAGTATAAACAAACTGTAATACCTATAGATATCTGGGATTTTGGTGGACAGAAAGACTATTATATGACCCATCAACTCTTTATAACAAGCAGAGGGATTTTTGTATTGATATTTAATGGTAGCATTGGTCTACATAAGACGAGAAGAGATTTAGCTTTTTTACCAGGACATTTTGGTAAACCTACAGTGGCAGGTTTGTTTTAGTTTTGTCTTTTATTAGCTCTTTTAACTTTTGTTTCCTTGTTCTTTATGTCAATGAAAGGATTTCAATAATACTCCAACAAAAGACTTATTTACAGATTTCGCTTACAGTAAATTGTTACTAACTAGTTAAATCGCCGTCAACTCTTTTTACAACCTAATTAATGTATAATATTATATAAATTCACACGGAAATGTTATCGAATAAAAGAGATGTTTCACCATGATGAAATGGAGAGTAGTTTAAATTTTTGTGAAAATCTTGTTGCTAATAATTGCTTGAACATGTTTAAAAAAACAAACAAAAATAGATATAGCCTTTTCAAATTTGAACATTGGTAGCAGGTCTCTAAAATTTATTCTTACACAAAATATATAGAGAATATGGAATGGATTTTTTTTATATTACTCATCGTATCAACCCTTTACCAATATAAATTCGGATTATATTGGAGTCTCAGGTTTATAAATGTATTTATAGTTTGTAGAATAAAAAAAAAAACATTGAAAATATGATATACCCGATATACATATTCTTGAATTCTTTTAGAATACACAAACTAAGAGAATGTCCATCAGACAATATGATGAAAGGGCAATAATTACTGCTTTGCATGTGTTAGTTGCCGTTTAACATGTTGAGTATAGATACTTTAGGATTTTTGTTGAAAGACGAAACAAAGGGCTCATTTAAACATGGTTTTCAGTGTTTGTGAATCTGTTGTTTTGAACTTTTGTTATATCTAGAATCACCATTTATATATAACCAAAAGGTGCTTATACATGTGTCATATTTCTGTTCTTTTCAGTTTATCTTATTCACTGGGTGAATTCCATATTAACATATTCCAAAAGATTAGACGAAGGATTTCCAAGAATACTTTTTGTAGCTACGCACAAGGATAAAATTTCAGAGGTATTTTTTACCGGATGATGTTGAAATCTGTATTTAATAGTACTATTACAGCCTTAATTTAATTATTAAATTGGTCATTTACTCACTATATAAGGCCTTACAGTGATCTAGGCCTTAATTTGCTTACTTCTACGTCCAGTTTTCATGTGGATAAATGTTACGTTTTCAATTTATACTACATCTTTTTGTCTTTTTTAATTCTTTTAATATTTTAAGTATTGAGGATAGAATCCGTGTGAATCATTTCTTTATTGCATAATCTTGTTTAAGTTTGACGCCAGTGTGTTACAATTAATAAAAATGTAAAGGGGCACTAGCTACGAGCAGCCAGTATGTTTCAATTTTGTCAATTTTAGAAGAAGCATTGATAATGAATTATATTCGTCTAAACTTCAATTCAACCTCTTACCTAGAAATGGATAACGCTTGCCATGCACGTACAAGTAAATATCAATCTATAATATGAAATTAAACAGACCTAGAAAATCAAATTTGTACGTGTTCACTTTGTATTTGAATTTGTATTTATATCTTTATTTATGTTTATATCGTTTATATGACCATCGCAGATCTTCGGAGGTCTACTCGATAGTAAATTAGATGGCGTCACGACTAAATAACACACGAAACGAAACTACATATTATCGAGCTTATGTCCTGTAAATTGTTTTTTTTAGACTTTCTATTATTTTGATAAATGTTTTTTCATGGTTAAAAAGTAAATATGAGAATTTGAGTCAAATTGGTTTGCATGAATTTGACAGCTAATGCCTCTTTAAAGATTACAATGTTAATATTTATCAGATTAGTAGGAATATAACTGTAAATTTTGTGAACGTTCCAAATATTAAATTTAGATATATTTCCAACTAGAATCTCCTAAACTTTATATTGGTATATTTGAATTTATATATGATTATATATTTCTGGATTAACTGTAATATCATGAAAATGATAGTACGGTTTGTAAATTAAAAAATAAATAAATAATCGAATGAATAATCGAATAAAACAAAATACAATTGGTTGTTCATAAGATAAACATGATATAAGTACTGTATATCAATGTTTGCATCGTTTACTCCTCTAACTGTAAAGTATTATTACCAAAAAGGGGAAATAACAAAAAGTAAAATAAAAAAATACCAAACTCTAAAATTCTAAATGAGAAGTCCGTAGTAAAATTGCAAAATCATAAGCTCAAACGCACCAAAACGAATGGATAACAACTTTCATATTCCTGACTTAGTACAGTCATTTGTTAATGTAGACAATGGTATATTTATAAACCTGCTTTTAAAACTCAGTATGGCTAAACTTCTCACTTGTATAACAGTCGCATAAAATTTCAATATATTGACAATGATGTATGAACGCAAAACAGACGTAATAGATAATATGTCAAACATAGGGGAACAGCAGTCTTTAACATTTAAAACATATAACTTAATAAAACATTGTAAAATTTGTGAATATTTTTTTAACAACGAATATAAATACATTTTTCTTTTATTCAATACTTCAGAAAAAACTTGAATCACACAGAAATAAACTTATGGATCAAATCGAGGATTTATTTAAATCGCATGCAGGTCGGGCACATCTTGAATTCAATCCACTTCTATTCATTAATGCTATAAATGAAATCGACCCCGAAATTGAAGCTCTCCGAATGCGTCTGATGAACAGAGCTGTTGAACATCCTCGATGGGGCGAACTAATGCCAACAACATGGGTTCCATTAGAATTGCAGCTTTTAATGGAGGTAGAAAACGGCGTAAATATTATGTCAAAAGCAAAGCTAAAAATGTTAAATTCACAAAATGAACCAATGGTACTTACCGAAAAGCAGTTGGAGACATTCCTCAGAGTTCAGCACTCTCTTGGAAAACTACTTTACTTTAATACGACAACGCTTCGTAACTATGTTATCATTAAACCAGCTTACCTAGTTGAAGTACTTCGATCAATTGTCACAGAAAAACAGTTTTGGATTAAAGGAAAACGGTTTTCTCGTGTCCTGCAAACTTTGAGGGATACAGGATTTATTGATCGATGGGATATCTATTCAATATGGAACCAGGTTTCGTTTAAACAAATTCTTCCATATAAAGTATTTATGATTGAGGTTTTGGTTCATCTCGACGTTTTAGTTGCTCCACAAACTGAAAATGAGGATCTACATCACAACATCGAACGCGTGTCAAGGTTTCTTGTTCCATGTATGATAACAAGGCATAATAAAACCAAGTACATGAAAAAATTTTGTACTTCAAAAACGTCTATTATTATGTCATATTCATTCATTGAAGAAGTGATTCCTCCAGCGCTGACATATAGATTTCTAGGGTCGTTCGTCACCATGTGGGGTGTAAAAAATTACAAAGGAAAAAAGAGAATGTTATTCAGCGATCTTGCCGTTGTAGAAGTGGATAAAAGTCACGATGTTGCAGTTCAGGCAATGCAAAATAGAGTGGTAGTTTATCTTATTCATTCAGAGAGGAAGGAACATATTGTACCAACACTAGCATCTTCCGTGCAAGAATGTTTGACTGCAGCAGTTTACAGAATTTCTGAATTTTATTCCACGCTTTCGGAGGACAGCAATATATTGCAACAGAAGTCTCATATGGTCATGCCATTTAATATCGAGTTTGGTGTTCATTGCCAAAAAACTTTATGCTTCTTCCAACCTAAAGATATGCCAGCATCCGGTCAGGATCAAGGATGGCGGTGCAGCTGCCACAACCAGAGTCATGATGTCAATTGTCTTAGATTGTGGTTTTCTGAAAAAGTACGTATTTTTTCTATGTTTTACCTAAGCTCTGATAGAGTGGATGAATCTATACTGTTTTACGTCCGTCCACGTTTAATTCCTACTGTTGGCCGCGTCTAATAAACTATTGACATCGCACTTTTTCTCAGGAACTTCACAGAAGAGCTCCCTTCAATTAAATAACACGCTTTATATGAGCTAAATTTTGTGTGATTCCTTAACGGATTCATCGCGGATCCATTTCCTGTTTACGGAATACATGCATTTATTCCTTCTCCTTATGCAACAGTTTGTCATCGTAAATACTCTGAACCTACACAACAGAATTTCATGAAATGCTGTAGATAATTAGAACATACTAGGTAGATATGTTACTCGCTTTTTTACAAAACTGTCCTCTGATCTTACTGGTCCATCATTTCATTTCTCAACACAGTACAATGATGTATAAATTTATCGCTAGAAACTAAGGATCGCACGTGCCGTTGTCTAGTTGTCAATGTAAAGATCAACGTCGTCATTGGCTAATTAGTGATAAACCGATCATCGTTGGTCATTTTAACTCAATTGCTTTTCTCACTTTCGCCGTATCGGATTAAGCGAAAAATCAATCCCGTTGTGATAACCAACAATTATCGACAGGAAATAATGATTAATTTTTTCCTATGAGTTATGCTCCTAAGAAGTTTTTTCTAAATTTGCAACTGCAACATTGATGCTCTGAAACCACATAATAAAATGTCATGAAACTCTGTAGAAACTAAGGACATAGTATGTAGATGTGCACATTCACCATTTATTTTATTAGCTGACCTTTATAGCAGTCTTTATAATTAGGAAACATGTTAGATTTTGTTTGCCGATTGATAATGTAGGGATGTGTGGTCTGTGAGTGTGCTCAAAAAAGTTCTTTGGTGTATTTGACTACCAAGCTATTTTGATATAAGCATAACTGCTGAATTTTGTGTAAAGGAAATGCACGTCTTGTATTTAAAACATAAGTCTAGTACCTATGATAAGTTTATATTTCTAACCTTCTCTTTTCAATATTTTACAGATTTATTGTGAGAGATGTGACGAGTCTTGCAATGGTAGGTTTGAAACCTTTAACCCGTTTTTCCATATGAAAATAAAAAGTTTACCAAACAAATTGACCAGATAAAATAGGCGGAAGATACCGAAGTGAAACCAAATGTATATGTCGGAAAGAAACCCGCAAAGCATTACAAATGTCCCCCCCCCCCGTAAACGATTAAAAGTCGGGAAAAAATCCGAAAAAATCTGCAATGAATACTTGAGACTAAGCAAAAAAATCCAATCAAACAAAACCGGGAGTGATTACAAGTTCTTCGTTTAAAGTTGATAAAGAAATGACAATCAATGCATATGACAATTAACAGTTATCTCTAAGTGTAAGAGCAATGTGTGAATGCATTTTATGTACATATATTTAAACAATGTTTTTTGATTCATCAGAACGACTATTTATTATACCTTTATTTGAAAGATCAAAAGAAATCGAACACAAAACATCAAAGATTAATGTCATGTACTCAATAAAGGCAACAGTAGTATACCGCTGTTCAAAACTCCATAAATCCATGGACAAAAAACAAAATCAAACCACGTTCAAATCAAATAATGTTTGAAATAAGATTTTGTTTTTCTGAAAACCGTATCTTTTTAAGACATATTCAAATGTAACACATTCTGAAATGTTACACTTATTTCGCAAAACAAAAGAAACATTAGCTCACAATTCATTATATCACAACAGGTCTTGGTGAAATAGAAATAGAGCAATGTCCCGAAGAAAAACACTTACGCAGATTGGTGGCAAGACTTACGCATGATTGTTGTCGTAAGCTCTTCATTGAACTGAAGATGGAAACCAGTATTTGGGAAGATATCAGTCAACAGTTCCAACATCTTCATCCTGACGATTTAAAATTCACTTCTTTAATAAGATGGAAAGAAGGAAGGGAAAATCCTACATTTCAAGATATTATTGATGCCTTAGGAAAATGCAACCTGGATAAACATCTACTTTGTCAGGTATGGAAAATAGCAGCTTAAATTGAAGAGAAGTACAAGTATAAGTAAAGATATTCAATTAGATTGTGCATTATTCGTTACATTCAGGTGATTATCTCCTTAGTGGGTAAAACAAAATACTTCTCCATGAATATTTGTTACGTTTTTTCGACAGGAGAGGATTGAATTCTGATTATAGATCAAGAAAAATTCTTGCAATTAGAATAATTATATTCATTCTAATATCTTTTCTTTTTAACTATTGATATCTGATTTCAGGTTTTTAGAGATGTAGTTCCGGTTACATCAGGCAAGTTTTTAATACCACTAATCACATAAGATATAACTAAGATGCAACGTCAGCAAAATTACTATATCTTCATTGTCTAGTTGTTTTTTGTTTTTTTATCTATCTCTCTCTCTCAAGAACACTATACGCACACTGCGAGAGACTTACATTGTAATGCCATTATCACAAATTTACACATTAAAAAAGAAACCCTGCAAATTAAAAAGATTATGTCTGTAGCATAATTGCCTAGCAGTAATTTTTTTTTTACAGTTAAAGCTGTTGGTAATACTGACAACGTGAAGTTAACGTTGATTCAACATGAAGTGAGAGTTTCGTATACGATTGGTCATGGCCGTATGGTTTTTTTTTTTTAATCTTTTAAGCTTATTTTCATCGACAATTCTTGTTCAATACTGAATCAACATTTATTTTGACCTCGGGCGTCACTGACATGACATTTATTGTCGAAAATCTCTCATGTTGCAGTAAATTTGTTGTCGTAATTGTTCTTTAGGAGGAACAGGGACTAAAGGTGACTGGTTTTTTCTCCAGGGTTACGACTTGTCCCCATAATATTTTCAGGGGACCAGTTGAAATTTGTATACTAATGAAATAAAGCTAAATGTTCTAACCTTGTTAGGTAATCCTATAAAAATTATGTAGTTTTCGATTCCGGTGAATATTTATCAGAAGAACTTAATACTATTTGGATTACAGAAATATATCTCAGATTTAACAATACTGATTTGAGTACATTTGATTTTCCCACTAATACTGTCTCCCTTCAATTTGAACATCTATAATACTAAAATTACGAGGTCCAATTTGTCAGCCGTCATCGGGTAAAAACGACAAATAAAAAAATTCAACTCTATATATAACTAATATAGGACAATGGTGTAGATTAAAAATTACACCACTCCAGACCCTTTTGTTTTCAGCATAATTAATATTGCCAATAATTAACAAGTTCCGGGTCGAATCCGATACCGATACAAATAGTATATTCAGCTATTACCTTATCTGTACGTTCCGCATTTGACAGGCGCACCACCAAACGGTGTATTTAGGATTTTGCTATATACACGGGTCATAATCAAAGGACTGACACTACTAAATTCAATAATTGTCAAATTGTTCCCTATTGTAGTTTTATTCAGCAATCAGCAAGACTTTCTAAGATAACTAATATAGGACAATGCTGTTGATTAAAAAATACTCCATTCCTGGACAGCCAGGACCTTTTGTTTTACAAATAATTAATATTTCCAATAACTGATAAGTTCCAGGTCGACGGGTTTTAACAGAAAGATTTGAAAGCAGAGAAAACTGTGTATCTTATTATCGACATGACTTATCAGATGACAATACCAATTACTAAAATAAGGTTTAGGCATAGTTATATACTTTAATTCAGTCACGGACCCGCGATATCACGGGTGTGTACTTGTCCTATTTATATTATATGGCTATTTCTATGAATTACTTGATGCTATTTCAAATCCAATCCATCATCTGATAGAGTTGATTTAATATATTATTCAATTACTTTTCATTAAAGATTGGATAGAAAAAATAGATATTTTTATATGTAATTCAAGATTTATAGTTTTTTTTTTTATTGAGGATTTTGTAAATATTGAAGCGTGGACAAGTTATCGTAAAATACGGACATTTAATGACTCCATGGACAACTAGAATGCATCTCTGAAGAAATGCAGATTCGACATTTTGGACGAAAACACTAACCAATAATAAAATAATCATAGAAGATTTAAAAGAGAGATAAAAACACATACGTGATTAGAGAAGGAGTATATGTCAAATCGTGACTTTGCATCGGTTATTGAAATGAACTTACTGGTTTCTGGAAATTCTCTACTTAGTTTTCCCACTTTGATTGACAATCAGGTTTCCGTTTAGGAATTGTTTTTTGTTTATATAGCAGGAGAAAAAGTAGAATGGGATACATTAAAAATATTTTACAGTCACCAGCTAGGTGATCAGGATCATAAAGTAAAATACTATATTCGCCCAAAGAGAAAATCGTGTCGCATTGGGCCACTAGGCGACCTCAAGTTTAGTCCCTACGGAATGATAAAAACGACTAAGTGTCTAGGATTAAAATCGCTACCTACCTGTCATCTATGTGTTATTTTGTATCAGTAATGATAAATGTGTAATCATACTATAATAGTAAAAATAATGTCATTCAACTCAACTGTATAAGAGAAAACTACCCTCATTTAATAAACGTTGTTTCTTTTGAACAAAAATGTGGGTCATGGCAATGTACGAGCCCAAAATGGAGAGATATTTTTTAAATATATCTTTATACTGTCCTTTAATAAGGCAACATGCAGTTAAAACCATTAGTTTTAAACGTGGATTCTAAACAATTCCGATGATTCAAATTTGAGTCAAAAATTATAAAAAAAAAATGGTTTATGTAACAAGCAATATTTGATGAATAAAATTGTTATGTAGTTAAAAAAAAAATTATAAAAAAATGAGAGAGACCCTTTAAAGTACTACTACTTATTCCCCCTCCCCCCAATGATAAGCACCAATGTGCGCATCAATTTTTGATTTTTTAGTATATGGCTTAACAGCTAGATTAAGGGTTATTTAAGTAAAATGAGACGTGGAAAGAATCGTCTATAATAAGGGGTTTTGTCAGACTTTTGATTTTGTTTGTGAAGGACCAATTGATAGAAATAACATTTACTGATAGTTCCCTTATAATCTGTTTATAAATGTTCATATAATCTACATGGGCATATACCTCCTTTTTAGGAATTCCAGATGATATCCTGATTCAAGTACCACCCTCTACTACATTGCAGTGTATATCAAACCATATCGGAAACAGCAGTATGCAGTTAGGTGTAGAACTTGGGCTGACCATGTCTGAGATACAGAACATACAGTACGAACACAAGGATAAGCTGTTGAATCAGACGAAGGAAATTTTACGGATCTGGCAGCAAAAGAAAGTCCCAAGATCAACAAATTTGTCACTGATCAAAGCCTTGCATAGGATTGGAAAAATCAACTGCATAAGCATGATAAGATGAATAACATTCTGAAACAGGCATACTGATGCAGATATGTGTACCATGTCATTTTACCTTGGGCTTTTTATGCCCCACCTACGATAGTAGAGGCACATTATGTTTTCTGGTCTGTGGCTCCGTTCGTTCGTTTGTTCGACTGTCCGTTCGTCTGTGCGTCCGCTCAGGTTAAAGTTTTTGGTCAAGGTAGTTTTTGATGAAGCTGCAGTCTAATCAACTTGAAACTTAGTACACTTATTGCTTATGATATGATCTTTCTAATTTTAAAGCCAAATTAGACTTTTGACCCAATTTTCACGGTCCACTAAACATAGAAAATGAAAGTGGGAGTTTCAGGTTAAAGTTTATGGTCAAGGTAGTTTTTGATGAAATTGAAGTCCAATCAACTTGAAACTTAGTACATATGTTCCCTATAGTATAATCTTTCTAATTTTAATGCCAAATTAGATTATTACCCAATTTCACGGTCCATGGAACATGGAAAATGATAGTGCGAGTGGGGCATCTGTGTACTTTAGACACATTCTTGTTTTGAATTGTAATTATTGTACATTTGTACATAACAAAATGTTGATAAATTTTCATTGAATAATTGTTTTTTTAACTTAATAAAAGCATACAGCAAGCAATTTGTATTTTAGTGAGAAAAACACCCCCGATAATAAATCTGTTGATAACCTGAATGATAATGTTATTAATTTGAAATAAGACAAATGCAGGTTTTGTAAAATATATAATTTACTAAATTTTTTTAAACCAAGAGTTCCAAATGGTGAAGTTGAAATCATCCCTTCGTAAATTTTACGGACGCCATCACGAGTTGGTTGACCGTTATGGAATAACCGTTTCACAAATGATATCGGACATGTTCCTTACGTCGTAACTACAATCCCCTTCCCTTTCATGGATGTAACCTACCAAATTGACTATTTACCGGATTTGTTATTACATAAGCAACACGACGGGTGCCACATGTGGAGCAGGATATGCTTACCCTTCCGGGGCACCTGAGATCACCCCTAGTTTTTGGTGTGGTTCGTGTTGTTTTATTCTTTAGTTTTCTATGTTGTGTCATGTGTACTATTCTTTGTCTGTTTGTCTTTTTCATTTTTTGCCATGGCGTTGTCAGTTTATTTTAGAGTTATGAGCTTGACTGTCCCTTTGGTATCTTTCGTCCCTCTTTTACTACCAATGGCATCAGTGTTTACAACATGTTAAGAGACAAAAATTGCAAGAGCGTCAATTCAATTAGAAAAAACCACCATTGATTACCAATGATGCTGTATTTTCAATCGGAATTTCTCTACACAGGGAATATTTTTCCTTGGTACCTTATTATGCGACAAATGCAAAACCAGAACACTCAACTCAAATCATTGTTTTGTAAAACAAAAATGACATGACAAAACGCATAGCTGTGTTATAGATCCGTAAGAATGTTTACTTAAAATAATCCAATCATACTCTTCACGGACGCCATCACTGGGTGACTGAACGTTATGGAATATCTTTTTCAAAGATGACAACGGAAACGTTTTAATAATCGTAACTGTAATTCAGTCTCATTTTCCCCGAATTTGACCTACTGAGTTAGATTTGTCATCGGATTTATACTTTTACTACCATGAGTAACACGACGGATCCCACGTGTGGTGCAGAATTTGTCAACACTCCCAAAGCACCTGTAATTACCCTTAGATTTTGTTGGGGTTCGTGTTACTCAGGTTTTTTTTCAATGTTGTGTCTTGAGACTGTTGTTTGTCTGTTGGTCTTTTGCATTTTAGTCCATTGTATTGTCAGTTTATTTTCGACTTATGATTATAAAAAAAAATGTCGTATGATTGCCAATGAAACAGTTCTCCACAAAAGAGTTTGAATGACCCTTCGGTATCTTTTGCATCTTTTTATCCACGTGCTACATGATGGGTGCCATAAGTGGATTAAGGTATGCTAACTTTTCTACGGCACTTGAGATCACTCAAGGTATAAGCGGAGTAATGCTCAATTTTATGTTTTCTATGAAGTGATTTTGGACTTGGTTGCCTTTTTATTTTTTGTTTTGAGCAATGTCAGGTTCTCATCGACTTAAAAAGTTTTTAATGTCTCCTTTAAATCTCCCGCCAATTTGTTAGACCCAAAGCACAAAAATGTGAACATATTAAGGTCAATGTACGGTCTTCAAAGATACCAAAGGGACTTTTAAATTGAAAAGTAGAATAAAAGCGACAACTCTATGGCATAAAAAAAAGACAGAAGGAAACAAATAGTTGTTTAGATATTTTAATTGGGTACCAACTCAAATTGAATTGTATCGAAAGAAGAAAAAAAAAGAAGAAAACATGCTGAAAATATCCTTTCTCCCAATGTGCAGATGTATGTACTAAGACGTGTTATGTGCATCTTGTTTTTAAAACTTTCTCATGCTTGTAGCACAGATATTACGCTAAGCCTTGCACACATTTTTTGGAGTTATTAAAATTCTTCTTAAGAACTGAATATTTAGAAATTGAATTGTGCAAACATGTGGATATTGTTTTCTTAAAGCCGCTTTCCATCGGTCTTTCTGGCATATTTGTGAAATATTCAATTATACTTCGTACCTGCAAATTTACCTACATCTGGGCAAATACCAGATTCAAAAAGTGCAACCGTTCATATCCATGTTTTCGATATAGACTAAGGGAGGGAAGAAACGGCTTAAAATCATTTTAAAAGATGTTTATGGATATCTAATGTTTTAAAATTTAAATTTAATATGAATTGAGGAATAATATCTTTAACTGTATAATTCATATGACACAATCAGACAACTATCACTTGAAACCAGGAATACAAAACGTCTCATTCTGTAATAAAAACTAATTCTGACAGAGAAAACCTTGCTTTGTGTGTAATGCTGGATGGATTTTTTCTCTGAGTTTCAACGGTATTTCGAATTCTAAATGTAATTAAAATAATACTATAAAATAAATAAAAAACAATAAATATCATTAAACTCGTTGCAACTGGCAATAAATATTCAGCAACTGGCATACGTAGTCGGCAACAGGCAATTCATAATCTGTTATTCATATAAGTCCCATGAAATTACCGTCTATTCCAGAAAGGGATAGACATCTCCCTTTTCTTGACTTTCCAACTGTAAATACAAAAAAAAATAACATATATTGGACGGTAGATTAATTGATTTATTGTTATTCAACGTCAAAGTTAGAAGTATTGGCTTCTATGTGGTAGTAAGTTTTTATTGATGTGGTCAACCGCTGTGACGTAGAGACCCAACCATCCCCGGCGGGAAAACTGACATTCATAGTCTATTCAAATAGAGTCTAACGCATCTGTCACGTTCAGGGTTAATAAACTCACATGTTCAGTGGTTAATGGCTTATGGAACAGTGAACGAACAACTAAGACTACTCGGTTACCTATACCCGACATAATTTGGATGATTCATGCAAAAGTGTATTTATATGTTTTCTTTTCTTTATTTCAGCAACAACATATATTTTTTGATGATATAGCATAATTATGTTTCACGTTCTTCGATTGGTCGATAATGAGAACACATTTCATTATTGAAATCAATTTAGACTCATCAGTGACAATCAGTTCAAAATAGAAAGAAAGCCAAACAGCTATAAAGGTGAACTGCCTTGAAGACCCAAAATTCCGAAAAAATGTGCTAAATACGGATAAGGTAATCTTAATGCCAGGGATAAGAAGCAATTCAGGTGGTTAAAGTAGAGATTTGGTTCTAATATGAATTCACAAAATGTTTCAAGTTAAGGGGGAACAGTATACCTAGAGGAGGAAACTCTTTAAAAAATTAGCTGATCGTTTTAATTACACACTATTAGAAAAGAGAAACCAGGCTACTAGCTCAATGATTAAACGGAGTGTTTTGAAAAAACTGTTATGTATCTATTGAAATTATTCCTTTGAATTGTGTGGTTCAATTTTAATGAATTTCATATTGTTGTCAACAGCTGCATGAAATCAAATATTTTGTCAAAATTTCATGTAAATTAAGTTAGTCAAATCTATTTTAGCTAAAGAGTTGGGGTACCCGTTTTAATGATAATCATACTCACACGTCAAGGGTATTCCGAAAGTAACCGTTTTCCTCCTACTTTTTAAGACAGTTTCATTTGGAAATGAGTTGTTTCTCTCTGACACTCCAGTTTTTATTGAATTATATTGCTGAATATAGTTCAGATCTTCTTCCTCTTCGTTTTTATTGGGTAACAGTAACAGTGCATCGTTACTTCCGCAGAGACTCGTTGCCGGCATCAATGATTCACTTCTCAGCCTCGTTCTCTGTATTCCAAGGTATGCATTCTCCTCTACAGTGTCTTCTCGTAGTAGTTCCGAAGTTGAACGCCATGTACTTTCTATGAAAAAAAAGCCAATTCGTTATATGAAGTATTTTAATTGCATAAGATTTAACTAAAACTAAAAACCAATAAAATTTGAAGGATGTTTTATTAAAGTGCTCAACTTTTGCTTAATTTTCGTATTTCCTGTGATAACATTAACGGTACCACATTCACTATACCAGATGCGCATTTCCAAAATGCAAGTACAAAGCCGGCTGATAAGCTCTGCCAACTATAGGTTACTGTACAGAGGCTTTTAATATTTTCTGGTCTTTTTAATAATCATGTAGTAAAAAATGAAATTTATTCATAGTTGTTTTGTTGTTATAAATCTTGGCTATCCAGAAATGTCTCGATCTAGCTATGTTTAACATTTATATATAAAGAAATAATAGTAACAAATATGGGTGTTTTCAAATAGGTCTCAATAATTATTCGACAGATGGTCGCATACTTACTGACTGGTAAGCCGAGTCGACCATGAACCGGTGTGTCTCGGCGAGGTTTTTTAATCGCAGAATCAAAGTCCTCCTCGTCGTTCCGTAAGTTAAAATAGGCTTCTCTGAACGAGTTGTTGATTGTGCATGTTGATGGCGTTTTCTTTCTGTGGACAATTATACTTGTTTTACGGGTATTTGGTGCTTTTACAGTAAATGCATTCTTCACAGAAGCTGAAAATATAAAGGGCTACAGTGTAGTGTACTTCTATTGAGACACATAATATAAAGGGCTACAGTGTAGTGTACTTCTATTGAGACACATAATATAAAGGGCTACAGTGTAGTGTACTTCTATTGAGACACATAATATCGAAATTATTGAAAAGTCTATCAGCTCAAAATATTAATATGTTAAGGGGTCTACATTTCAGTATTACAGCTTCAGACATTCTAGATTTAGACGGAAAAAAATCATTACTAACATGTAGTTTCATTCCTTTACTGTTTATATTATGCATAACATACAAAGAAATAGATTTGGAAAGTGTACGCACAAAATTTGCAAGCTACAACGAAAATCTTAGGACGATAACTGTGTCCTCGTACCAACTGCAGGATTAGCCTTCTGTAAAATACACACATATAATTATATATAATTGAATAATTTATATACTAGTAAGATAAAATTATACCAAGTGAAATTCTTTGACTGCTTGTCTCTGGACAGCTGTCATATCCAGCATCAACATTCGACTGTTTAATGAGAGATTCTAAAAATAGAAAAGGATAATTCACAGATCATGAAATGTTTTATCAAAATATGAAAACATGAGTCAGAAGGACGTCTTTAACCAACAACAAAATTTTATTGACTTTCAGATACAAGCATATTCATTTAATTGAACAGTGTTCCACGATGCATAACAAAAATAAAATTAAAATAATATAATATCTTTCGCCAAATATATATTTTCCGTTAAAGAACTACCAGTCCACCAGGAGTGGTATTAAACCGGTATTGTTATATGTTAAAGAGTTAAATCATGTCAATATAGTTCACATGCAATCATTATTAAACCAAAACATGCAACTGATTTTTTTTCATATAAATGTCAAAATCTCACTTTTTTCTGTTTTACTTTTTTGTCTTTCCTCCTTTTCTTCCGTTTTCTAAAAACAATAAAATTACAATCAATTTTGAATAAATAGTTTACGTATTATAGAAGCAAGCAGTCATTATGATCAACCAGGAAACACGAAATTCGAATATCTGATCATGATAATAGCATACTTTTACTGTGCGTATTGTTGTGCGTTTGTTTTTCTACATTGGTTAGAGGTATAGGGGGAGGGTTGAGATCTAAAAAAACATGTTTAAACCCGCCGCAATTTTGCGCCTGTCCAAAGTCAGGAGCCTCTTGCCTTTGTTAGTCTGGTATGATTTTTAATTTTAGTTTCTTGTGTATAATTCGGAGTTTAGTATGACGTCCATTATCACTGAACTAGCATGCATATTTGTTTAGGGGACAGCTGAAGGACGCCCCCGGGTGCGGGAGTTGCTCGCTACATTGAAGACCCATTGGTGGCCTTCGGCTGTTGTCTTCTCTATGGTCGGGTTGTTGTCGCTTTCACACATTCCCCATTTCCATTCTCATTTTTTTTCCATTCCGATATAAAAGCTATACAATCAGATTTATACCGAAAACTGGTACTCTCTTCAATACGTCTGTTTATCTTCGAGAGTGTGTTTAGACATACTATATCCCCACTTCTTACATTAGTTATGACAGCATTTTTAAAAAAAATCCATGTGACATTTCCATTAACTTATTTATACCGACATGCAATGTCAGAAAACTACTCTATACTCGCCACGTGTGAATATTTCAAACCCGTATTGAGAATGAAGTCAGCAATTAATGTTTTTTAAATAATTTGTGCTTGCATGGTCTAAGACATTAGGTAATAACTTGTGCGTTCTCTCTACTAATTTATACACAAATTGTGAAATCTTTAATCGACAATCATCGGCTAATTCCGGTACCATTCTTAAAATTCCGAATTGTGCCGATTGGGGTCGATTTGCACGTCTTGAATGGCTAAATATGGACCTATCTATGCCAACCTCGGCAAAGCTGTTATTAGATTGCTGTCTCTTTATCGTTTACCGAAAATTTCCTTTTCGTTTTAAACTATTTTGATAAATCGCTTGTAATACATAATTCTCCACGTTTAAGGAGGTAGACGTAAGGTAAGGGGAATAACTCATACACATAAATAAATTACATAAGTACCTGTATATATTTACGTAGTTCATATTCGTCATCTTCAGATATAATGGAATCATTGTCGATAGAGGCGCTAATCTCGAACTTTGAAAGTAATAAAAAAAAAAGTAATGTGTTATGACTGTGCATACTATTAGATATTGTTATTGATTATATATACGTTATTATGGATATCTAAAATGTCATTTACAGTTAGCAAAGATGTCAATCAATTTGAAAGTATTGATAAGCTAGCAAATCCAACTTAATTACGTTTAACATTTAGCGTTATGGACAATTATTTTCCTTTGCTTAACCTGTCTAACTTTGATTTAATTCAGTAACAATTTCCGTTGAAAAAAGTTATTTATCAAATACCTAAATTGTATCACAGTGTGGCTGTCTCATTGCTGTTTATAAATTTAACTTCAAACGTCAAATATATAGACAGGACGCTTTACGTCATTTCTGATTGGATAAAACAATATAGGTAATATTTTCAAAACCAGTTTACAAGCGTTTTGATTTGTCGCAGTGACACGTGAAACAATTGAATTTTTTGACGAATGATGGAATGTTTCTTTTTTTAACTTTTGTGTCTCATGAATTTGTCCACTATTCGATCTGATAAGGATTTTCTACCTAATAAATAGATTTGGCAATTTAGTAATTACCATTGTGGTATTTGAAAAAATCATTTGGATTTTTTGGTTCTCGATGCTCTTTAACTTCGTCCTTTATTTAAATATAATCTTTTTTTTTTATCGAACGTCACTTACAAGTCTTATGTAGACGAAACGCGTATCTGGTTTATAAAATTATAAACCTTGTATCTTTAATAAGTTTTTGTTTAAAATCTAAAATGACAATTGTTTTAAACCAGATACTAGGGAAAGAATTGAGATATTTACCTCATTTTTGTCTACTGTGCCTGTTAATGTCACATTTGCTAATAATGGGCTGTCTTCTTCAAGAATGCCATATATAGTTGTTACCCCTGTTTGTAATATTGGTGGCAGGCTCCTCGGTACTACAAGTATTGAACAATGATTGTTTTTTTTTCAAATGACGTCTAGTCTGCTTGAGGAAATTATATATGTTATAAATATATAAAATTATATCTGAATAAATAAAGCAGTTTCCTTTATAGGTGTAATACCACCATTGATTTCCCCCTATTAGTTATTGTCAAATTTGCACTTTTCAAAAAAATGTGCAGAATTTATCTTTGTTTCAAATAAAGAAATACTTGGCATGAGTAAAGTTTTATCATGTCCTGTACTATAGAAAACAATTCACATAAAATTTCATTGCATATAAGAAAATAATCATAACTGGAAGTTAACCAATCAATTTTCTCCCCTTAGTTAACATGTGTACAAGATTAAGTAACCATGAAACTTCAAGTTTACCAAATCTTCTATAGAAACCCCAAATAAAAAATAAAAAAAATAATGGTGCTTTGAAATACCCAAGACAAATGTTTATGACACAGAAATGTTTTACTGCAATAAAATATAGGATTAATTGCCTACAAAACTGTCAGATTCAAGGGAACATTTGTTTTTACCTATTTTCGTAATATAAGTTTACAGAGAAACAATAATTAATAGCCGTATCGAAAAAGACATTATTTTTTTTTCAATTATAATTCTCTGACATGAAGTTATGAACATTAGGCATGATTGCCAATGAGATAACAATCCACCAAATTTAAATAAAGTGGACACACGGAATTATCGGCGTTTTACGTTTCCGCAAATTGGCATTACTTTTCCGGAAAAAAAACATGACGTTTCCGCAAAAAAAAGTTTACGTTTCCGCAAATAAATATCTTACTTTTCCGGAAAAAAAATTACTTTTCCGGAAAAAAATAAATTATTACTTTTCCGCAAATAATTAAGGAATACCTGTTGATCGAAAGCAAAGCCATAATAAAAAATAAATATTTATTAAGTTAAAGGTCATCAAAGCATGCACATAAAATTCATTATAAAAATGTATGCAAACGTATGTTCAGCACTAATCAGATGTATCTTGATGTATAATAGTTTATAAGTCAGTTCTGGCAGAATACTTGTACCCAACACGTCTTACAAAGTCCACAGTAGTATATTGTCCGTTTGCAAGTTTTGAATTTTGCTCTAAAAGGAAGTCCATCTTTTCCTTTTCGTATTTGCGAACAGGTGCTTTGACAGTAAGAGTTCTCATCTTAATGTAAGATGTTGTTTGCAGTTTTAGTAAAACGTCGACAAAAACAAAAATGTTAGGATGGCTAGCATAAAACTGTTCGTTCAGGTGTGCATGAAAAGACTCAGCACCATTTGTCGTTCTCTTTTCCTCGGGATCAGGAGGTGATGCCCAAATGGTTGGTGGAAATCTGGAATTGCCATCTATGTAAAATTCCAAGATATAATCGGCAAACTTCATACATTTGTCGTCAGATGGAGCATCAGCTATTAACCCAACAAAGCATTCTTCGATCATGTCAGTTGACAAATAAGCCAAGCCAAAGAAATGTGTTAGCCATTTACCTAAATCCGAATCTTTGTCTTTGTAATCGGCACTTAGACCTAGCGACTGAATTTTTCTCCACCAACTTTGTCCTAAATGAAATCTACAACAACTGATTGTAGCAGCAGGAAATGTTTTCGTAATAGCAGTATGCATTACACATTCAAAGTCAATGTGAACTACCTCGGGCTGGAGAGTTAATCTTCGGGTAGTGCACACATCAATAAGCAGATCCCACATTTTGATGTAACATTCCTCGGATTTAAGTGGAAGTAACGCAAATACAAGAGGAATGTAGTTACCATTTTTACATCCATGTATCGAATACAGTTGGTAGAAGAATTTCGGACAGGATTTAAATGTGCCATCTATGAAAATATCAGTCATTTCATTACATAGACATTCCAAGTTGGCGAAACATGAAAAAATAACGATTCACGAATCCAAATCATTCACCAAAGTGAAACTTTCAGTTTTGCTAGTGTTCAAATCCATTTGTCGTAATGTCTCTTGAATTTCTAATCTACTTTTTGGTAACTTTGGAAACTGTTTTCGCCTTTCTCTGTATAAGGACATAGCAACATTTTTCAAGTCTTGATGATTTAATAGATTTTCGTCCATTTTCTGAAGCTCACCTCTAATCACTTGTGACGGTCGCTGGGAAATGTCACCAGAATTTTGTCGAACACGGACTCGAAGCTGACGTGTTTCTGCCTTGTGTTCATCTCTATCGTGGCTGTTGGTATTCTTGGTTTTCACAACAGCAGTACCTTCGGGATCAGTTGTTATAGATGCTGAGCAACCTTTAAGGGAACTACATCTGCAAAAAGAGAAAACAAATAAGAATATATCAATTCAGATTTATAATGCAATATACAATGACAATAGATTGATATGAGTGTCTGTTAACTGTCTTTCGTCCATATTTTCAATTAAGTTAGCAAACTTTAATGCAAGAATGCAGATAATAAATATGATTTTTCATTCCAAGGAACAAATTTATACAATTTTAACTTACAAATATTGATATTTTAAAAGCGTGAATTATATGTTTGCTTTTGTAAACGTTTTCAAATAAGCATTTTAAGGGGAGGTAACTCTAAAGTATTTTCTATTTTTCAATGAATCTTTCTCATATTATGCTTTTTTGCTAACCCGAATAATTCAGTCACTATATTTTCGGCTTATCTACGATTACTAAATTAACGTTTTGGCAAAGTATGAACAAATTCTACCATTTTTAATTGTATACACCCCTACAACATTAAATCAAATATTTACATTATTTTTTTCAGAGAAAAGTTAATATTTGTAGAAATGTACATACCTGTAAACTTTATCCCCATTCTTCAAAATATTTGACGATCTATAGGAAAATCCGTCGTAGATTATGCATTTTTTTCCTCTGTTCGTTTCTGTATGTACTAGGTCCATTTTTATGTGTGATCAAATGTTGAGTGTGATTACCTTTTTATGTCTACGGATAAGGTGAACACTTTTAAAACAAATAATTTTCATTGGGTTTCTCAATGAAGTTTAACTAATCCCTACCAGAGTCAACTAGTTATATCTAGTATATTGTAGATATAAGATAGATCAGAACCTTTTCTTTATTAAAAAAAATAATAATAATTTATCTTATATATGATATTCAAATATTTAAATATTTATAATTTACAATTTACCAGGTAAATTTGCGGAAAAGTAATAAATACAAATTGCGGAAACGTATACTTTAAATTTGCGGAAACGTAGTATTGGGATTTTGAAAAATTAGCGGAAATGCAATACGCCCGGAATTATAGGCAATCGAACAACCTTCGTCAATGAGTAAAATCAATACTGTATAGTCGGCTATAAAGACACAGACATGAGAAATACAAAAAACTCAATACTGTATAGTCGGCTATAAAAGACACAGACATGAGAAATACAAAATTATCAATACTGTATAGTCGGCTATAAAAGACACAGACATGAGAGATACAAAATAATCATTTAAAGAAAATGTACAGCCTATTTTATAACAAACAAAATAACAAAAAAAAAAAAAAAAAAAAAAATATGACGGACATGTACCAATTAGAACCACTGTCTGAACTACAGGCTCCTGACTTTGTTATTGATTGGTATGCTTGTCAGTTATTTTACTCAGATCTTCTTCTTCAAAATCGCACTGAACATGCATAAAATATTTGCCATTGGACATTAAGCAACCATAAATCAATAAAACATCATCATATCAAAATAATTATGAACATTATTTCCTGCTATTTTTTCGTATGTATGTATGGGTGTGTGTGCGTGTGTGCATCCATCATAATTCAAACTTTCATGTTTTTCAATAAATTAACCTTCACCTTTTCATTCATGGTGTTTCAGTAGATCCAAGGAGTGAACGTTTGACCTTCAAGTGTTAATTTCTCATTCCATTTATAAGTTTATATACTTTCAATGGAAGAAAATAGGAAAGTTATAAAAGAAAAGTCAATATCGTACGGAAGCGTATTAGGGACATAGAAAAAATTAAATTGGCAGTGAACTTTTTTTTCAAAGTCGAAATTTTGACTTTTCAAATCTCGAAATTTTGACTTTAACTTGAAATTTTGACTTTTCAAATCCCGAAATTTTGACTTAAACTTGAAATTTTGACTTTCTAAAATCTTGAAATTTCGACTTATTGAAAAGTCTAAATTTTGACTTTTTTTGAAACTCGAAATTTCGACTTATAAAAAGTCGAAATTTCCACTTTAAACTCGAAATTTCGACTTATTTAAAACTCGAAATGTCAAATTATTTTAAACTCAAAATTTAGACTTTTTTAACACTCGAAATTTTGACTTATTTTAAACTCGAAATTTCAACTTATTTTTAAACTCAAAATTTTGACTTTTTTAAAACTCGAAATTTCGACTTATTTTAAACTCGAAATTTCAACTTATTTTTAAACTCAAAATTTCGACTTTTTAAAACTCGAAATTTCGACTTATTTTAAACTCAAAATTTCAACTTATTTTAAACTCAAAATTTCAACTTTTTGTAAACTCAAAATTTCGACTTTTTTTTTAAATCGAAATTTCTAATTTTATCTCAAAATTTCGACTGTTGAAATCTCGAAATTTTGACTTTTTCTAGTACTTTTAAAACTTTGATGTTAGTATTCAAACACAGTTATTACAATTTTAGAAGGAGTAGACATGGACGCAAATTATTAAAGCGTCATCCACACATTTTGGCAATTCATATTTTGAAATTGGTTTTGTTCTTAAATTAATATATGGATTAGCATTTAATATTGAATTCGGAAAGAACATGCATGTTGACAGAAAATGAAATGTTTTCCCAAATTCCATGTTTTAGTTCCCACGACACTGTCATAGAATCGTCAGATCTGGGAACATTTAGCACCGCAGTTTTAAAGGCCTGTTTGGTTTCCCAATAGCAAGTCACTGACTTTACCTTGTTTAAACAATGGTAAATCAAGTAGCCAAAAATACAATGCATATTCAGGACAACAAATGAGCTGCTCGGTTTTCTAGTTTTGGAATTTTGAAATAATGGTTCTTTTTTCTGGAACATTGATTAAACTCCAAAAGTTTGCATTCTAATGACACAACTATTAACCCTTGTCTTTATATATTAGACTGTTGAATAAAAGTATGTCGAAATATAGGTGTGTCGGAATAATGGGGTTGTCTTGATACACATATCTGAAGTCCAGACTTGAAATATGTATTTGAACGCGAAACATATTTTATTTATTCAAGATTTTCTGTCGAAAATAAGCTTTTTAATTAAAATGGTTTAGTTTATTAAAATGTGCTTATTAAGTTTATGATGTATACGGTTCTCCGCTTGCTGAAATAAATGACTGTGAATGTGGTAATCGCAAACGTATAAATACATAGGAAAAGTCGAAATTTTGAGTTTAAACAAGTCGAAATTTTGAGTTTAAAAAAAGTCGAAATTTTGAGTTTTAAAGGAGTCGAAATTTCGAGTTTAGAAAAAGCCGAAATTTCGAGTTTTAAAAAAGTCGAAATTTCGACATTTTATAAAGGCAAAATTTCGAATTCTAAAAAAGTCAAAATTTCAACTTTTTGAAAAGTCGAAATTTCAAGATTTTAGAAAGTCAAAATTTCAAGATTTTAGAAAGTCAAAATTTCAAGATAAGAAAAGTTAAAATTTCGAGTTAAAGTGGAAATTTTAAGATTTGAAATGTCAAAATTTCGACTTTGAAAAAAAAGTACACTACTAATTTTATTTTTTCTATGTCCCTAATACGCTTCCGTAATATCGAATCTTAACTTTAGAGAGATGTTCTATTTAATCAACAACTGCCCTTCCTTTTATATAAAATATATGATCGTTGAATATTCAGATTATTGAACTTTGTGAAAAGCTCTTTGCGAGTAATGAAAAGAGTAATGTAACACAAATTCCGAACTCAATGAAAATTCAAAACATAAACATTCCTTTAGCCCAAGCAGTGGCGGATCCAGAGGGGGTTCCGGGGGTTGGACCCCCCCTTTTTTTTGGCCGATCAATGCATTTGAATGGGGACATATAGTTGGAACCCCCCCTTTATCCTGGGTTGGGACCCCCCCCCCTTTTTAAAATGGCTGGATCTGCCCCTGCCAAGCACATCAAACGAATGGAAAACAATTGTAATATTTCTATCTTGATACCATACAGTAAATCCAAAATCTTTCAAAACAAAATTAAACATTTATACTTACGCATTAACCTCTTGGCGTAGACTGCCACGTTCTAATGCATAACTATGTTTTCCGACAAATTCATATATCAGTAGATTAAAGACTAGAGTTTCAGAAGAGAGTAAAGGCATTGATAATAATAATAAGAAAAAAACACATTCCAAACGTTGACAGCTTTCACATTTTATCCCATGAATTATAATATTATTAATTACTAGTACCTTAGCTGTATTTGCCAAACATGCCAAAGCCTTTTGGGATTTTGGAATTATGGATGCGTAATATTAGCCAAAGCCTTTTGGAATTTTGGAATTTTGGATGCGTAATATTATAGCAGTACATGTACATGTATATATAACGAACATAATGAGACGTCATGACGTAGATCATAAAAGGAGTAGGTCCGGTAAGGGACGATTTTGGCCTCAAATTTCAAGCCCATCTCACAAAATATTTCGCACACATTTTAAACACTTAAGTGTCTATTTCAGTTGATTCAATAAGCTTATGTGAAAGATTTTAACTGATTTGCTCATTAAAAACGCTCCGATTCAAGCTTAAATACGCAAAATCTATCAAATATATATATATGCCAAAAAATGTCACTTTTCACATGGTTTTTGTCATACGTGAAAGTAGCCGCATCCGTGTTCCTCCTCGACGTTTATATATGTTATTTATTATCATCAAACAACTTACATTTCAATATTAAGAATGAACACAAAAGCGGCCACTTCCATTTAAGACGGAAACCGTCTAAAATTTTACTAAATTGCTAAAATTGTGACGATTTCAGTAATTAAGCAAGAATTTATGATGCTAGTACCCAATATAAGTGCATTGTATTGTCAAAAACAGCCCATATTTATGTAGCAGAAGCTTTCTCCTTTTAAATAAATAACTGAAAGTTTACATTTTAACAATTTTGTTAAAGTGCTATATTTTCGGGCCGAAAAGAGGTCTTACTAGACCTACTCTTTGTAGGTCGCTGTACGACCTTCATCAATGATTAAAACCATTAAAAAAATCCATGATAAAACGGAGAAAGGTGAGAGCGTACATTGTTGACGAACACCCCCGCTCTCGCTTTGAATCCGTCACAGCGTATCAACTACTATAGTACCTTGTTTTTGGATGCGCAGCTCTCCCCAATCCACAGATGGATCTTTAAGAACACCATGACTCTTTTTGATTGGTGAGATTTTACCATACGACGAGCTCGAGTTCTTTGTTACATCAATATTAATTTTCAAAATAGCTATGGGATTCGTTATGAAATCGCCATCGTCCGAGTTATAAATAGATCCCCTTAGTTGTATGTTGTACTTCCGCCTTTTTAAACTCAGTTTTTTGGTAATGGTGTGGATGTCAAACCAGGTACTCTGAAATGAAATGGAATTTGGTTAATTTTGAAATAAAAAAAGTTTCATACATAAAAAGAATATTGGACGTGGATGTATGTCATTTACAAAACCAGCCAAAACAAAAATAATCATAGAAAGCCATTCTGTGTAATATATATTTTTGGCTCATTTTCCCCTTTTCTTAATTGTTTTGGTAATTATTCTGTATTGCCCATCTAGATACTCAGATAAAGAGTAGATATTTGCCAGAAGACTCCTTCCTGTGCATGCAGTCTTTATGGTGGGGTTCATTGGGGTCTATGCGTTACGCGGGATGGGCCGATTTTTAAAAGCGTGACACGTGAAAGTCGAATAATTAAGCTTGAAAACGGGAAACGAAGTCCGGCGGGACACGGGAAATCACATGCGCTATTATGGCACCGAAATGCGGGATTCACACTAAACAATAAGCGGGATCCGAGATCTGATCCCCACCTCCCGAATGAGACCCACTTTTTGGAACCAGCACATTTGACAATAAGGCCTGTTTTTTAATATTAGTACGAAAACTAGTGACTGGTGTAAAGCAACCTTAAACATGTGTAAGCTTAAACCTTAAACATGTTAAAAGGGAGAAAAAATACCAAACGAAACAGTTGAGGAAAAATAACATTTAAGCTATAAACCACTTTGAAAATATCTAAAACATTTGTTTCCGGTTGAAATGGTCTAACCATTTAACCGCATAAGGGTTATGACCGACTTGTTAAATAATTGTTAACCATAAAAAGGTTTAAAACAAGCTTAATGGTTCAGAATAAAAGAAAAACAGGGCTTATTAATTGTATTACTTGTGAGTGGATTCCGCTTCGCATTTTCAATGCATTTATTATCAGAAAACTGACAGAAAAGACACACAGAAGAGAGGCAAAAATACCAAAGAGACATTCACACTCATAAGGATGGAACGTCATGACTGTCTTCTTATGTGGATTGTTCAATGTGTTTGGTGCTTTGTGCATTATGTTTAATAGTATTCATATTATGTTCAGTAGTTTTTTTTTCATATTATGTTCAAAACTACTGAACATAATGTCAAAGCTACTGAATATAATATCATGAAAACTACTGAACATAATATAAATACTACTTGTGTATAAAGCACTGAACATATTAAACATCAGAAGACAGTCATGGCGTTCCATACATAAGTCTAAAATAATTTAACAACGCCACATGTGATCAACAGACACACACAAACAACAATACACAAAACACAACACCGACAACTGAGACTGAGCAACACGATCCCAACCCAAAAGTGGGAGTGGTCTCAGGTGCTGTAGAAGGGTAGGCAGAGTATGACAAGTATGACACCTGTCATGTTTCTCATGTTAGTAAAAACCCGGTAATAATAAGTAGGTCAAAATCGGGGATTGTGGGACAGGGTTGTAGTTTATAAACCGACTCGTGATGGCTCTTGTAAAACAAAGGAAAGGATGACGTCAACTTCACGTAACTTGAAAGTCTTGGTTTAAAAGCTTTCTTGTCAGTAGCACGTTTATCAAGGAAACCATGATAGGAAATACAAGAACTGGAATATTGTATCAATTGGGAGCTATATACTCCATATGCAGGCGCTGCTGTTCGGAGAAAACAAAATCTTTTTAATGAAGAGTAATCCGTCTACTTTGTCCAGCTACGTAGTCAGCACTTTGTTGACATTGATTATCATTGATATAGTCATGCTTCTGAATTATTTGTTTACAAAATATATGTAATACAATTAAGGATTTTGTACTCCAGGAATAAATTACCTTTAGTTATCTGTATTTGCAATTATGGGTCCTGAATGTTAAATACTTCTTACTTTGTTCGTCCTTATAGTTTTTTTTTATTCGAGCGTCATTCGTGAGTCTTTTGTTGACGAAACGCTCGTTTGGCGTACACAATTGTAATCCTGGTACATGGTGTCTATGAGAAATGTATTCATTGAAACATCATTGACCATTATTTTATATAATAAGAAGTGTTTAATGTGATCATAATATTTTGGAAAATGTGTAGAAAAAACAAAAATGCATGAATAAATTTCATAAATGAATAAATTTAAAGATTATTACTCACAATCCTGTTTTCTGCAGTAGAATTTTTCAATGAGGAAATAGGAGGACTGGTTGCCTGTTGTACATCATTACCTTGAGAAACAGAAAGAGATATTGACTGATTAACATAGGCTAAAGCTACAATTTGATTTTTATTAGGGGACACTAGGTTGATTTTTTTCTTTAGATGTTATATCTGTTCTGCCTTTTTATTTTCACTTTATTTTTTATTAGATATCCTGACTTTGCACATAAATTGTACTCCTGTCTTTTTTTCTCAAAACTCCTGTGCTGCTTATTTTTCTTCAAATTTCATCCGAGACACACACCCTTCCAATAAAAATTAAATGACATCTCCCTAAGATATTTGTCACCACTATTTCCGACAACAACATTAAACAATAATAACAACAACGAGGCTCTTGACATTGGAAAACAGAAATCTCACTCAGAAATAATAAGTCACGTTAAGTTTCTTTTTGAAACCATTCGTTACACGGTACTTATTAACACACACATGCTACATTTTTTTATTATTCACAAACCAAATTGAATATGAGCTGAAAGTCGATGAATGGTGTAAACTTCTTATTTATATACTCTGTATAATACTATGGGAGTGCCTTTATATAACCGATAAACTCTGAAGGTAAATTAATAGTCATGGAAAGTGTAAATAGAAAAAAAAAATTCTTTTGTAAATGAGTGGCACTGTGGGAAAAATTGCAGCCGAATATCATATTTTTGTAAAGAAAAATAAGAAGAATTTTTCAGTAATATTAGAACAATTGTTTTTCCTTTTTAATGCTAGGATATATTTAACAAAAACTTTCAATGTTTTCGATGACACTTTAAGCCATAATTATACATATAATTTACTTAATACGTGTATGCGATATATTTTAGGTAGAATAGCGATATGTTTTCATTATGAAAAACTTATAAATGGAGTTTTTTTCCATATGGAAATATTGCAATATGCATGTCATACAAATAAGAAACATATACACGACATTTTAGATGGAAAAGCAAATAATGAAAACTAAGTAAACACAGCCATTTCTAACATGTCTTGATGTAAAATTAGGGCACTATCCTACAGAGTTCAAAATGACACGAACTTAAGCAGTTATAGGTCAATGATATCC
Source organism: Mytilus galloprovincialis (assembly GCF_965363235.1). Classification (NCBI taxonomy): domain Eukaryota; kingdom Metazoa; phylum Mollusca; class Bivalvia; order Mytilida; family Mytilidae; genus Mytilus; species Mytilus galloprovincialis. Next base: position 35,581,747 of record NC_134851.1, on the reverse strand, counting down.
CGTTTTTTTTAATAAGAATTCAACAGGTACAGCCACATTTCAAATTCAAATCTTTCTATTAATGAAAGAACTACCAGAATAACTATGAAAGTGTTTTAATTCCCCCAATTGTTAAGGAAACAAACAAACATTTCTTATGTAGAGTAGCGATATTTTCTAATATGAAATTGTAAATATGTGGACGCTTCATGATAAAAAAATGTATTCAGCAACGACTCTTTACGAACCACCGTCAGTACTAGAATTTACATGCAGTATTTTGATAAAAATAGAGATGCGAGGCAACTACTTTTCTTTTATTATTGAACGATGGCCTTAAAAATAAATTTGATAGTTAATATCCTATGAATAAATTATGATATTAATTATCTAGTAATTATTAATACCTAAATTCAGTCATCTGTACATAATTAAATGTTTCCTTATGTTTTTTAAGGTGTATATAGTTGTTAAAATTATACCCTATTGGTAGTGCTCCACCATTAATGGAGGCATATATATACAAGACACTGAACAGAACTGAACTGTTCGTTTGAAAGATTGATAGTTGTTTACAGTTTTCACCTTCATTCCTTCAAGTGGATAATAATTTTTTTTCTGAAAACACTCTTTATTCATAGTCATAGACACTTTCACAAAATGTTATATGATTTAAATTCAACTCACCGACAGAACTGCTGCAAGAACTGCCCATCTTCAAATAACATCTTTTTCAGTTACAGGTTTGATAACTTTACTTAATATGTTGCCATGGAAACGTTTAATTAACACTTGCTTTCAAACAAAAAGGTCACTTGACAATACCATCCATATTACGGAATAAAAATACATATTGTGTTAAATGCAATATGTATTGTGCGGCATTCAACTAGCAAAAATCGTCAGAAACATCTTCGTATACGTAGAAAACATGGTTTTTTTAAATTAAGATTTAGATTACGTATTGTCTAACCCTTTGGTCTTCTTATAAAAGACAGTTAATGTGTTTCTTCAAATTTCAATCTGTTTAATGTAAACAATATATATTCACATTGTGGCAAATAGCAGTCAGACACAAGCATCGTGTTAATATTTACTTAGGGAGCAACCATTAAAAGTTTAAAGGGAGAGGGAGGTTATGGTTTTTTGTTCGAATCTCATTTTTGGGGTGTTTTTCGACGCTATCAATCTTTTTTTTAAATTTTAAACAACAAGTTGTGGGGGAAATCTGGATTCAGAATATATTTTTTGGCCTTTTAATCAAATTGAATTGGAATCAGAATATTTGTTTAGGAAAAAACAAAAACCCCGTCTATTGAAGTTCATTAACAAGCCAAAGTAAGTCATGACAGCAAAGCAAATAAAGAGGAAAAATACAAATAATCAAGTCGAAAAGGGATTGCAAAAAAACATCTTGAAGTCCTTTATTTCCCTGTTTCTTTTTAATCATTTCTCATCTTTATATTTCAGCATACTATTTTCACTATCCTTTTTTTGCTTCTAAAAAGAAGTGAAAAAAATACTGGTGATCGAAATCGGATTTTAGCAGACCACCCCCCCTTTTTTGTGTGTAGAAAAATGGTTTATTTTGGGAATCACTTAAGCATGACTGTAGCGGGTCCCATCTTAGGCAGTCAGTAGCCCTCTTTATGATTTTTTTTGGATTCTCCACTGAAAGTATTGTTTAATCATCAGGACTGATCTAAATGTACGTGAATATTGCTAGTGAATCGATATGCATAACTAATAAAAGATAACCAATTTAAGGGTCAAATACTATATCAGAATAAGCAGATTTGGTATGATAGCCAATATGAAATTGACGTGCACACGGGGGGGGGGGGGTAACTTCGATATTTTTTTGGTAGGGGTGTGCCATTTTTGCCTCAAAAAACGTACCCATTTTAATATAACATTCAATGAAATTCAGTACCTATAGTTATATAAATATTTAAGAAAGAATGACCTATACTTATAAACAATATTTAAAATATGACCCATGCTTATCATAACCACTAACTCATCATCACTCATAATTCATAAATATACCAGCTACCCTTAAGTTTTTATATATGAATTGACATCGTTTAGTGCACATATATTTTATCGTTATATGCATCGAACTCGAAAGTTGTCTATTGGCTTTATTGTGGCGTTCAGTGTTATTTATATTAGCCGAGGAAGGCAGAATGCACGGAGAGAACCACTAACTCCCGCTTGGTTAGTACCTATATCCGCTGTACGATGATACATGGTGTAACACCTTCAGCGGGAAAACTATCAATCTTTGTCAAATTGGATTGGAGTCGAACGTAACTGCTACGTGTTGAATTCAAATTCACAACCGAAATGAGACTTTTTCCCAAAAAAACATTTTTTTTGGTACTCTTGAAAAATTTCAACATTTTGGTTCTTTTGTTGCATTCCTATGTTAGAAAAACAATTTATTAAAACTTGTTTGTGAATCATAGCTGTTACAGAAAAAAAGTAAAATCGCAAAAATACTGCACTACGTGAAAAGTCCCTAATCAAATGGCAAAATCAAAAGCTGAAACACGTCAAACGAAAGGATAACAACTGTCATATTCCTTTGAACTAGCTTTTAGTACCTGTGTACTCTCTGATAGTTCTTTTTATTGTGCTGTGAATCCTTTTGATGAGCTAACCGTTCTCTTCAACTGATTTCAATAGTTTGCTCTTATTTTGTCGTGTTACATATTTGTTCAAGCTTAGGTGGAGTTCGTCGTCAGCAAAACTGTTTAACACCACCATATTCTGTGTATACTGGTCTCTAAATCAGGATCCTGTAAAAAATAAAATAACAAAAATAACGAACTGCAAGGGAAACTCAAAACGAAATGTCCTTTAAAAAATGGAAAAATCGAAAGCTAAAACAAATCTATGGAATAGACATCATTTATCATATTCCTGACTTTGTGCAGGCATTTCCTTTTGTAAAACAATGGTTGACTAAATCAGGTTTTACAGCTAGCTAAACCTTTCCATTTGAATTGCATTATCCAAATGTATTTACAACACTATTGGAGCAAAACAACAAGACATATTAGGTAAAAACGTCAAAAAACGAGGATACAGAAGTCAACATTGTAATATAAACGTAATCACTAATTAACAAATACCTGTTTCAACAAGGAAACACAAAATTGGCCTATAGACAAACTACATAAGCAAAAATGAAAGACAATTATTCAAAATTGACCGTAGCACAATAACCCAATAGCGGGATGTATAAGTACCGAGCCACTTCATTTGTATATAATCAAAAATGGACTAAACAGTAAAGGTTAAAATATACAAGGAAAAATCAAGGACACCTCAACACGAATTAATATGACAAACAAGGTCAGTACGTATAATCTATACTTCAAGACCATCATGTATTATTTGTGAATTTAATACGGAATATTTATCAGCAAGGTCTTGGTATCTTCCAATGAACACTTTTAGACATTCTTCTACACAACCTTTGCCCATTTGCCTTCTGCTCAGACACAAGTGACGTTTACAAAGTCTGAGTAGCAGCTGCAAGCTCTTGAATACCGAATGAGTTGGGAAGTGTATATCACATATACAGATGAGTTGTTTCTAAGGTAGCCCACTGGAGGTAAACCAATAATTTTAAAAATAAAATCGTCTCGCTTGTCATCGATTCTGGTATTCAGATCGCTTATAACCAGTTCAAGGTATAAGTCTGAAAATAAGGCGGAGGAACCAATCTGCTTTATCATCCTCTCAGCTATGTGTTATTTAATTTACTATTATACTGAAAGTCCTATCGTTATTGTCTTTTACAGATTATTTTTTTCAAAAGTATTTTTAATTACATATAACAACGTTACGGGTATTAGAAAAAAAATATGGCAAGATGTTATTTTCTTTCATTTTCAGGACAGTCAAATAATAAAATCTGAGTCAGAACGTAGCACTTAAGCATTTTTTTTTAATTACTTGATGTAAATTCAATTCATTGTCCTTTAAATAATCGATTTTGGGTTGGTCTAGACTAGAGGGTGACATTAAAAAAAATTGTCACCCGCTCAGCCATGTGATAGAGTAAATTAACACCCTCGTTTAATCCAATCAAAATATGGCATTTTAACGTGAAGTATAATAAAAAAAAATGTAATATGGTATCATGCAGTGGCGGATTCAGAGGGGGCGTAGAGGGCGTAAAATGATTAATCAGACTAGACTTCGTGAACTTTGCCATTTCCCGTGTATTTAATTTTGATACTACAATTATTTACTTATAAAGATATTTTTCGCTGGTATTTACTGATTGTCAAAGTCATGTGATTTGCTATGGTGGCCTGAGTTGACCAGTGGGTTGAAAAACGTCACTCCAGTTTGAAATTCAAATTAGAGTAACAGATTGCTCAAGCTGAGGATGTCAAAAAGACGTCATGACAATCATGAAACCTTCAAAGCGACACAGGATTGAGCAAGAACGTATTGACTTCTATTTCACTATTCCACCAAACAGAAAGTAATAGTAAATACTCTATAGACTATTACACTCTTATGAAAAAAATGTTCCACAATATTATTTACCTACGAAAACATGTTTACCCCAAAATGTCCCAGCCTATTTTATAAATAATAAAGTTGAATAATGATCCCCAGTCAGTATAATCTCTAGAAAGATTTCAAGTCTCAGATACGAACCCTTTGATTTGAGGCAATCTGAGACATTTGAGAGAAAAAAAAAAGTTTGACTCTGATTCTTGCCTTAAACAAATATTCGGGCCGTATCTGGATTGAAAACAATAGTCTTGTCCACTTATTTGCTATTAGAAACGAAAATTTCCAACAAAATTATTTAGCATTAAATGAACATGATGAATAAAAACGGGCGTATTTTTTAGTGGCCGGGGTTTGCATGTCTGACCGGAATGTCTGTTTCGCCGGACTTATATATTGAATATTTTTTTCAAGACCAGACTCAGGACATTGCTTTGTTTTCTAGGGAAATTCGTTGTGGTGGAGGAATAGGAGCATTGTTTCTCTTTATTCTTTTGAGATCATAAGCATCCGATACAACATTCCTGTTCATGCCAATATAATCCTTTAATGGTGCAGTTACCTGCCTGCTGGGTGTGACCTTTATGTCTTCATTTGTCGACCGTCGTTCATAAATTCGTTGTCATTTCAGACTCTTTCGTAGCCTTTGGTTTATATGGAACCCCTCACTTCCCTTAGTTTTGTTGGGTGAAACATATCAACCACACATTTGGATAAAAACTTCTTGTTTGTCTTTATTAACTCGTGTCGGTCGTATTGTAAATTTCATCGAATAGCCCGGCGCATATCTTGTTTACAAAAAGAAATCTGTGAGGTTATGATAACTTAACTTGCAACAAACCGCGGCGAGAATTTCCACATCAAATATATCAGTACATAGCTTTGAATCCATACTATCATTTTATGATAGACAACTAATAGGGATAATACAGCATCAGACATGTCCAACCCTTACACTTTACAGCATCTATAGAACATACATGCACCACGCCAGGAACCGTTTAAATAGTGCATATTACACTTATTTTATGTTTTACTTTTAGCCAAAAGTGGTCCCTAAAAATTTTCGCCGCGCTCCGCTCGGCAAACTTTAAAACCTTCTCCCCTTTCCAAACTCCTGGATCCGCCCCTATCATGTCTCTTTCATAACAGGTTATGCACCCTCATCTCTAATAATTTGCCGTCTTTATTGTTGGTAATTAAACGGTGCATTTCTTTATTAAGGTAGCACAATACAAAGATTTTTCATCCCCAATCAGACATCTTTAAACTGATGTAATGCCACTCATCCTTCTTTAAGTTTTATAAATGATGTACCAAAAGAAAAAAGAATGAATATTCTTTCAAATTGTGATAATTTCATTATGACATAACTATTACATAATTAATTATTATGTAATTAGTTGCTATATTGTGATGTCCACACTTGAATGAATTTAGCTTCTTTGTTATTCAGAGCATCCCAAAATATTTTATAGATTCTTGCACAAAACAGTTTGACCTCCAAAACCGTGTCTCAGATTTTTCCTATTGTATTTCATTCTCTCATAAATCTTCAATGAAGTTTGCAACATCAATTCATAAGAGATCACTAAATTCTATTGGGTATAAAATTTGTTCTATTGCACGGCCGACACTCGGCTAACCGAGAGATTGGTCGGTTAATCTATATTGAGTATGCGGCTATATGGGCGATTGGTCTGTTAATCGGGTTGGTTATATACGTCTGTTAAGATTTAATGTTAAACTCTATTAAATATACAGATTTTTGGCATGTTATAAGAACCAAATCAAAAAAAAAAAAAGAAAAGTGTCTGACAAAATGATATCTATCATAGAACATTTTGCACTTGTAAAAACATTTCTTAGTCTGCGCAGTTTTCAGTAAAACTAAAAGGCGTCGCGCAAGTATGTAGTATTTATGCTTATACGCATAGCAATTTTTTTAATAAAAGGCGAAACAAACAAATTTAGATATCATTTAAAGGACAAAAAATAGTACTGTGGTTCTAAAAAATAAATTGACATTAATAAATATTTCATAATTGTAAAATAACGTGAATAATACGTTTTAGTGAACATTATAGGAATAAAGTCTGTTAATGGGTTGGACAATTGAAACTGTGTCAGTTAAGAGTTATTTAGCCACGACAATAATTTTGCTACCTTTATATTTTCCCCTTGAAAAATTTAAGAATGAGATGTTGCTGAGTAAACAAATATGACAATACGGTGCCACAGTATCCTAGAAAGAGTATTTTTATTTTGACTTTCTTTGCATTTTATTGAAGGGTGTGTCACTTCAATATAGCGTGATATGGATTGGCCTCTGGAATATGCATGAATTTTTTATTGACGTTTTCAATCAGCCTTAATTATTGTGTCTGTTTGAAGTAGCACGTTCTCAATTCCGACTGAAAGTGTCTTTTTTATACAACACAGGGTACATATAACGTGTTCTCGTTCACATATGACCATGATATTTGTCACTGGCCGTTAAACCCTAATTCGTCAGCATCATCTAATTGGTTCTTTTCTTCTATTACTTAATCATAAATTATGTTGTTTACAAATCACTAACGAAGTAAACGGAAAGGAGCGAATGCAGCTACATTTGGTTATTTTAAGTTTCAATTCATTTTATTCCGTTTAGTTCCTTTCTACATATGTGCAGAGGAGAACTACAGTTGTCTATGGTGGCCGGTGAAGTCCATTTCGCGTTTTCGCCTTTCATATTCTATAGGGCGAAAACGCGAAATCGCGAAAAGGCGAAATCGCGAAGTCGAAAATGCTAAAACGCGAAGTCGAAAACGAGAAATCGGTTTCGCGTTTTCGCCATATAGAATATGTAAGGCGAAAACGCTAAAGCGCTAAAACGCAAAATGGCATTAACCTGCCACCATAGTTGTCCGCATGTAAACTTCTAGAATTTGTCACCAATATAAGTACATCGCAATCCGTTACTGTTTCAACAGCCATCGGTGTTTCATGTGTGTATTCTTAAACAAGTATTATGTTTCTCTCGTTTTTAGCAATGTATCACTCTCTACTGTCCTTATATATTATTCTACATCATGTCTGCGTTTCCATCCAGATTCTCGTGTATACCATGAGGGTCCGGATTGGGGGTATTGTTTATTTCTGTATTCTTTAAATTGTTATGTAATTTTTTCCTACATTTTATTTATCTTACTCATTATTCTTTCTTTATTTTTCATAGTTTGTCATCCCAATATATTTTACTTACTGATGTTCAGTTACATTACGACGTTTATCTCTGATTTATATACTGGTTACTAATGTAGATGACAAATTTGTGTCATTCATGACAATTAAAGAAAATCAACATGATATATACGATCATTCTTTGATGAAATTAATATTACTTTAATATTACACTTTTTGAAACCATTTTTATCAATTTTCAATTTCATGTGTTGTTTCCGTATATGTTATGTTTCATTGCTCATGTGTTGCTTTCGCATATATTAGCCGCTCGTCTTGAGCATACTCATTTGATCCGATAACACCCCAAGCAATAAGATTATACTTTTATTGCCATTCATAACTCTTAACAGACCAATTAACAGACCGGGTTTATACATCCTAACCATTAACAGACCAGGTTTTAAATAAAAATTGATTTATGTCACCAAAAATACAGATTTTCGTGTAGATTTTTCACACAATGATATCAATATGGTTAACAAACATAATGCCTTTCTTTTTTCGATGTTCAAAATATTGAATGCAAGTAAATTTAACCAATATGTCATTTTGTGTACATTTTATGTGTGTAAAATGTCAGTGTATAAATTTATTGATGAGTAACCCGCCTTTTCATTTTATAGATCGTACATCGAAGCTAGAAAAATAATAATTTTATGCTTAACTTGGCATAAATAATTAAACAACAGTTCAAATTAATGATGTTCTATTCTTCAAAACACATCCATATCCAATCCTTACAATAAATCAAGAGAACAAGATAAACTAACATATCATACAAATACGGAATGCAATCCGCATATCAATACACCAAAGACTGGTTAAGGAGAGATAACTCTCATAAAAGTATGTTAACTTTACCAAACGACTTGACATACCAAACTGACATATAACAATAATTACACCACTGAATTCAGTACATTGAATTGTTTTGTTAGACATGAATACTTTTTATGATGAAAATATATTTAGAAAGTTATACAATGAAACATGCTGAACTTTCAATGATTTTCTCGATAACACCTGATTAACAGACTTTAGCCAACCCGATTAACAGACCAACCGCCGATATAGCCGCATACTCAATACAGATTAACCGACCAATCTCTCGGTTAGCCGAGTGTCGGCCGTGTATTGTGGCGTAATCAATTACATCTAAGATTTGATGGTCAGTTCTTAATCAATTTAATGATCTTTCATCTTGTTTAATGTGACACTTTATACGATACATTAGTTGCACAGTTGAACTGCAATAGCATTTACAAGTTTATCCAAAAAATCTAAGACCATTAAACATAAATTAAGAACATGTTTATAGCTCGATCTTGTGAGAAACTTTATGTATTGGTCAGACATATTAGAGTAGTAGCTTGAAGTAACATGTTGTTTTATATAACTGGAATTTAGTAACGTTTTGTATTGGAAGTTATAATTGTGAACCTTCAAATATATTATATATATACATGTACTTTTATAAGATTAAACATGTGAACATTAAGGAGACTTAGTTCAATTCTAACAGTGACTTTATGGTGGCATATATACAATAGCTAGTTCCCTATATTAACGGGCAAGATGGAGTTATCGTTCCCGGATTCATATTTCCGAAATAATGACTTGTAGTTAAAACACACACACACACAAGAAAGCCCCGTTATACTATTGATGTTTTTGGAAATCTGAGACACAGTTTTGGAGGTCAAGCTGTGTTGTACAAGAATCTATAAAATATTTTGGGATGCAATGAAGAACAAAGACGCTAAATTCATTCCAGTGTGGACATCACAATATGGCAACTAGTTACATAACAATTGATTATGTAATAATTATGTCATAATGAAATTATCACAATTTGAAAGATTAATCTTTCTTCTTTCTTTTGGTACCTCATTTATAAAATATAAAGAAGGATGAAATGAATTAAATCAGTTTAAAGTTGTCTGATTGGGAGTGAAAAAATCTTTGTATTGTGCTACCTTAAGTGTATCACTTTTACGACATATATTAGTCTATATAGTCCGATAATAAACTGGTTTATGTCAACAATTTTCGTATGGCTTTACCAAATCTGATTTACTGGGTCCAATGTATTTTTCATTGTTATTTGTTTTTGTCATTTGTAAAGGAGTCAAATGAAGAAAAGGGGACGGCTGGCTTCTACAAGGTACAATGACAAAATGATTTAGCACCAATTTAAATCTCTTTTCTTTTAAGTTCAAATTAATTTCAGGGTTTGTTTTTGTTTTCTATAAACCTCACACAGACCCTCATATAGAAAAGGGGACGGCTGGCTTCTACAAGGAACAATGAAAAAATGATTTAGCACCAATTTAAATCTCTATTCTTTTAAGTTCAAATTAATTTCAGGGTTTGTTTTTGTTTTCTATAAACCTCACACAGACCCTCATATACTAAAAATTATTCTCACTCAAAATTATGTGATTTACTCTATTTAATGGTTTGATCTAGGAAGACACGTGAGTTGGGTCATCATCTTTTCTAATGATTTTTCTTGCAATGGGATAGGACTAAATGAATCTGTTGTCGATTTTATTTTACTTCGACAAACTTAGATTACAGAAAACTACCGTAAAGGGGATTTCCAAGTAGAGGAGGGAAATGTTTCCATCAGTCTTAAATTCGCAAGGGTATGAATCAATAGCCGACAACAAGACTAATAAGTCGGTATATTAGTAGCGATTCTGCTGCAATAGGTGGACATCATTTGAAAGATTGAACCGATTTTTTTTTTGAATACATGATCGGTTGCCTCAACGTAAGCTACGCCAATTTTTAGCTTTACAAAAGTTATCTTCTACGAAACAATTTGAACATCACTTGTAAATTATTCAAAGAGTACAAAATTTTTAAGATAACGTATATGATGATCCGTTGTCCGCAACTGAGCGGATAATTTTAACCACACTTTTAAAATATTCAGCTGGGTATGTACACGAATATTAATAATTATAGTAAGTTTTGTCTTTTATCTTGAAAACTGCTATTTATATAGAGAAAATCAGTCAAGGACAGAAATGTTCTGAATATTATGATATTACTGATTATTACACACAGGCACTTGTCTCAATTTTTTTCCCTATATACCTATATAGGAATTTTTTTTTTAGACAAGTGTCTGTGTTATTACACCAAAACTGTCATACGATTTCCTTGTATAAGTAACTGCAATAAAATGACTATAATTTTCCAATGTTTTCCAAATCTTGCCTACTATTTAGAAACGATATTTGGCAAAAATGATCAACCAAACAAGTTCTACAAATGAGTTAAGGGAGCTACCATTTGATTTTTATGGGGGGCTAGGATGAAAAATTTTGTCCTGCATTTTTTTTTAACTGTAATCTCTGTCCTGCATTTTTATTTTTCACTCTAATCGGTCCTGCCTTTTTTTTTTAGTTTATCCTGACTTTTTTTTACCTAAATTGTCATCATGACTTTTTTTTTTGCAAGTTACACATCCTGCCTTTTTATTTACTCAAAACTCCTGTCCTGCCTATTTTTTTCAAATTTCATCCTAGCCCCCCCCCCCTAAAAATCAAATGGTAGCTCCCTAACATTACCAGAATCCTTGTTCGACTCCTGATTGAAGTAATCATTATCCCTTAATTAGCTATTTATTTTCATTTCTGCCTTTAATCTTGAAAACTATTATTCAATTAGAAAGACACATTTAATTTAAAACGCACGTGTTGCAACTATCTGTCACGGCTATATATCCATTTGAATAATAGTGCCATTAAATGCATATACTATATCATTTAATGTTTGAATCTCGTGATGGGAGCTGTGGATAGAGTCTAAAGTGGCGGAATCAAGGGTGGCGAAGAGGGCGTATCATTTATGTCTCATCTTTAATTTGATTGGAATATATATATTGTTAATTTATGTAAGATAAAATCGTGTTTCACCTCCCTAACTCACAAGTATTTCTGCAGTTTAATGGAGTTCTGTCTCCCTTTCAAAATACCTTAATCTGCCTCCGGTTGTTTTTTTAAAAGTATATGCAAGTATAGGTGCACATGCTGTTCAGTAATAAAGCCGTTTCAGTGTCGAACCACTAATCATTATTAAGTACACCATTTTGAAGCAGTTTGGGTGTTCAAGTTCAAGAAAACAATAAACAATTTATATAAAACATGACTTTCCACAAAATATAAATAGTCAGTGCGCATGCCTAAGATGAATATCCGAAATAGATACATGTAGATGACATTTCATTTAATCTACACGTATTTTGTGTTAGTCAAAAGCACAAAATGGCTTATTCATAGGATCGTTGACTTTTAAAGCTATAATTTACATTCCGCGTTTAAATATTTCATACAATCTGATGCCAGTCTATCATTGTTTACTAGCTTGTAACAAAAACAGATGTCATATTTCGAAAAAAACAAAACTTAAACTAATCCCCCTCGAACACTTCTCGAGTTTATTAACAGTTAAAAATGAATTATGTCCAAGAATACATATGGTTTGATTTTTCTTGTTTCTCATTGGTTTATTGGTCGTGTTTCCTAAAATATATTTTGTGTATTTCACGTTTTCATTCGCCCGTCAAAATTTTGACGGGAGTATCATGGTAATACACATGTACAAATGTCGTCTGTCCATCTGTCTGTCTGGCGTAAACATGTCGCACCGTAACTTGAGAACGACTTATCCAAGTTTCATGAAACTTAATATAGATGTTTCTTATAATGGTCAAATGATCTGTATACTTTTTGGTGAAAATAAGATTAAAACTTTTTGAAATACGGGACTTTGTAACTAAAACATGGGTGTGAGTTTTTTTCACATGTCGCGCCGTATCACAAAAACGATTTATGATTATTGCTTAAAACTGTACACACTTCTTAGTTACAATTATATAAAGATCTGTGTACTTTTTGGTGATGATTCAAATTTTATTTTTGAGTTATTGGGTATTTTGTAAAAAAGGGGAGTTTTTTTACATGTCGCGTCGTATCTAAAAAACGATTTATGATAATTGCATAAAACTTACACACAAGACGACGGGCGTATCATGTGCTCATGGCGCAGCTGTTTATTGATATATTGATTCGACGTCAATATTTGAGAAATGATAATGTCTCCATATTGACTAAACATACTTACATCGAGTCAATATCATTTCAAACTCACTTGTTTTACATATGTTATATACAAGTAAAGGACTTTAAATCAGTCAATACGTTATATGGCGACCTGTTAGATTAAATTGAACCTCAGACTTCGTACTCGGTCAATATAACCAGAACAGGTTCATAACGTTTTGAAACTTTCAAAATTTTATAATTGACAAATGCTGTTTAAATATATTTTGATATTTTTTTTGGACTTTTGTAATTTACAACACATATGCAGTAACGATGCATATGAATCAATTATCAATACTAGGTTAGGGGGAGGTTGGGATCTCGCTATCCCGCTAACATATTTAACCCCGCCACAATATTTATGTATGTGCCTGTCCCAAGTCAGGAGCCTGCAATTCAGTGGTTGTCGTTTGTTTATGTGTTACATATTTGTTTTTCGTTCATTTTTTTTTATATAAATAAGGCCGTTAGTTTTCTCGTTTGAATTGTTTTACATTATCGTATCGGGACCTTTTATAGCTGACTATGCGGTATGAGCTTTGCTCATTGTTGAAGGCCGTACGGTGACCTATAGTTGTTAATGTCTGTGTCATTTTGGTCTCTTGTGGACAGTTGTCTCATTGGCAATTATACCACATCTTCTTTTTTTTTTACACAAGATGAACATATAATGTTCTGCATTGAATGATTGCTGTCTCAAAACTAAATCAATTAAATACCATAAAAAAAATTAACAACACATTATTGAAGTCTTGAAAAAGTAACAACGACATAGTTCAATGGAAAATCATCAACTGTGCTCTAGTTTTTGAGATAGTGTTTGATGAAGATGATTTCAGAGTAAACAATCTTTGCATTAATTGTTTAAGGCCATACGCTGACCATTAATTGAATATACCTTCACTTATTTGAACTCTTTTTTTAATTGCCTATATTATTCAGATTAAACATAGAACTCATTCATCCTATTCAACTTTTTTCTTGTACTGATATCAAAGAAAAGAAAGGCTACGTCTCTTTTTTATTTTCATTTCTGTCAAGTCAATATTTCAAAACTTTTATTAGCTTAAAATGATATTTAAAAAACACAAAATTAAATAAACAGCTGCGCCATGAGCGCATGATACGCCCGTTGTCTTTTGTGTGAAAATTATGCAATAATCATAAAAAGTTTCTGACATACGGTGCGACATGTGAAAACCCCCCTTTTTTAACCATAAACTCAATAACTCTGAAATAAAATTTTGAATCATCATAAAAAATTATACAGATCTTTAGATTATTATAATATACATGTACCTACGAAGTGTGTAAAGTTTTAAGCAATAACCATAAATTGTTTTTGAGATACGGCGTGACATGCGAACCCCCCTTTTTTTTTACAAAAAAACTCAATATCTCTAAAACAAAATTTTGAATCAAATCCAAAAAGTATACAGATCTTTAGGATAATATAACTAAGAAGTGTGTAAAGTTTTAAATAATAATCATTAATCGTATTTGAGATACAGCGCGACATTTGAAAAAAAAACACACCCCTGTTTTAGTGAATCATCACCAAAAAGTATACAGATCTTTAGAATAATATAACTAAGAAGTGTGTAAAGTTGTCTAATTGGCATTCATACAACACCTTCTTTTTTATATTGACAACGCCATAGCTAAAAAAGAAAAAAGACAAACAAACTTGAATAATAGTACACAAGACACAACATAGAAAACTAAAGAATAAGCAACACGAACCAACCAGAAAGTGGGGTTGATCGCAGATGCTCCGAAAGGGTAAGCAGATCCGCTCTACATTTGGCACCCGTCGTGTTGCTCATATTATTACAATCCTGTAAATAGTCTATTTCGGTAGGTCACATTCTTGATAAGGGAACGGATTGTAGTTACGACATAAGGAACATATCCGATAGCATCTGCGAAACGGATATTCGAAAACAGTCAACAAACTTGTGATGGCGTCCGTAAAATTTAAGAAGTCATGATTTCAACCTCGCCATTTGGAACTCTTAGTTTAATAGCTTCCTTGTGAGAAGCAACCATCATCAAGGAAATCATGATCGGAAATACAAGTTCGGGAATATCGTATCAATTGGTAGATAAATAGTCCGTATGCAGGCGCATTTAAAATTATTTTAATCTAGGGCAACACATGACTATGTCCGCTTAAAATAATGTGAAAACAGACAGAAAAAAATGAAATTGAACAAGACTAAAATAAGCGTCCATAGAACACATGTACAATGTCCCACTGGGAATAACGCATGTCCATAGTGAAAATTTTCTTGATCAAAAGCAAAGAATAAAAATTATACTTAATTCACAATAGAACATTTTCAAAATGGCTGCAACCAACGACAACTACTGAATAACAGAAGCCTGATTGTGACAATTATTTTGTTGACCACCCAAAAGCGAGGCAAAAGACATAAAAGGACACTCAAAACCACAAGTCGAAAACAAATGGACAACAACATGGCAAAACACGAATAAGACGACCAATAGAAGAACAACACTATACAAAGACACTACATTGAAATCTAAAGACCCAGTAACACAAACCCCTTCAAATACCGGGAAAGATCTTAGATGCTAATCCTGCTCAACTATTATCGAACCATAAGACATCAAATTCATAAACCACATCGGTCATTTAAAGTTATAAACCCTGGAACTTACTAGTAACCGATGGTGGAATTTTGAAATTTAAACTACCTTTACTTGATAAAAAAGACTGTTACCGGTACATACATTTGTACAGAACATTCACTGAAAAAAATCTTAAGCACAATGAGCCACACTAAAACTAGAGCAACATCAACATGAGTGCCTAGCACTCGCACCCGCAAAGGTGGAAAGGGATAAATATAAGTTGCAAAACTTTTTTCCCAATTCACTGTAAATAAATATGTTTAAACTAAACTAAACTAATGGTGATCTCGGAAGGCTAAGAAGATCGATCCTTATTTTACACGTGGCACATGTCGTGATGCTCATGTGAGGATATGAGTGCGTTATATATGTATCAAATAGATCAAAACAGACGCTTCACTTTACCAAAAGATTTACTGCCACAACGAGAGACGTCCATAGATAACCACATTTCCATACATAAAATAACGATTTTGAAAATTTATCTCATAACCCTAACTGGAATACAGATTCCGAATTATTTGAGTTCTTATTTTGTATAAATAGTAGTATAAGTTGCAATCATGGATATTCGATATGGAATGAAATATAGCTGTAGCTTGCATTTGGAGCTAACATCATTGATATAACAGGATAATTCCTAAAAAAAATATCAACGCTCGTTCTTGATCACAAAGAAGGGGTTTATAGTTTTGTTACATAAAACACTGCACAAAAATTTCGAAATACTTATCTATTTAATAACCATTGCAGTATCATGTTGAAATTTAAGGGGAATATAACATTGAAACAACTGACTTTCCATTCAAGGAGAAATGATAAATATTGCCATCAATATTTACATTCAACGATTTGGTCTGATCTTGCTTATTTAGTATGACCACTGCGATTGTACCGTCAGGATTCTCGAACGCAACCGAACGTAAGCCGTCAACATTGTCAGTAGAGTCTATTCTCATTGATTGGGTCTGGGCTACTTTGGATAGGTGGCCGATGACGTAATACTCTACTTCTTTTCGGTAAATATTACTTCCACGTGGTACAGTGATTACTCCTCTACAGTTCTTACATCCAGAAACCTGAACTTGGGGTCCCCATTGGTCGTCAAGGGCTATATTCCAAAGAACGACTGATTTAACCCAGACTGTCGGTTGATGGATAAATAAAACGTCCAAATTCCATACTAAATTATCACGAAAATGAGGTGCGCTCGAAAAACCGGAGCATTCCGTAAAGTAATTATCAACGTTTGGAAATTTGGTGTGAAATGTAGCTGGCTCAGATTTGTCTCCTCCATAGCAAAGCCACACCGCTAATGTATTGGGCAGCATCATGGTCCTTTAAAATGTTTTCCGGATATGCATGAATGTCCCAATTATGGTCAAATATTAGAATTCTAGTATAAATATTATTACTGAGAAATAACGGTCCCATATGCCATTTAACTAAATCTCTTTGTATTTGCCAAGACATTGTCATGGTTGGGTAACCTGTCGTCTGGTAACCTGGTTCGTTTTGGATTGTAATGGCGTGAATATCTATACCCTCTGCTTTATACGCTTGAATGAATTTTACGAAATACAAGGATAACGCCTGTTGGTATTTTCCGTCATAATCCACATGAAAATCACCTCCGTAAAGTGAATTACTTGACTTCATCCAAGCTGGGGGACTCCAAGGAGATCCAAGTATTTTCAGTTTTGGATTAAGACTCAATGCCTCCTTGATGATAGGTATAAAGAACTCACGATCTTTGTCAACACTGAAATGGTCCATATTAAAATCTGTTTGGCCGTTAGGCATATCATCATAGGTGTACGGCGGTACAGCCTGTAGGTCAGATCCACCCATTGTTATTCGGACGAAAGATACTCCTGAAATAAAAACAAAATTGATATTGTTGTTAGTTATCCACCAGCATTTGAAAGAGACAGAAGACATCAAGGAGAAGTCCAGGAAGAAACAAAAAACACAAAAAAAAACCCCAACAAACTCTTAAGCCAACGAGATAATAAACAATTTCCCAAAACACTTCTAAAAAACGGCAGTCTAAGCAGCACGAACATGTGTGAAATGCTGGCATAAAAGTTATGACATAATCAAATTCATTTTGTTTGACGTTCAGAAGAATCATGACAGGTCTTTGTAAGTTTATTCTTATTTCAATTACAACTTACATTTACTATTTGTTATAAGCATAGTATATTGTATATAGACACTTGCGTCTTGTTGAATAAACTGTATCAATCAAAAATTTCTATTTTATAGGAAAAAATTAAAGTACACAGAAGTCATGCAGATGATTAAGGTGGTACCCAACACTTTCACTAAAATTAATTTGGCTCATTCAATTTGGATAAAATTTTGACAAAGTATTTACTTTGCCCATTTAACAAAAAATATAAAAATTTTAAAAATTTTGAACCAACCATTTTATCAGAAAAATTACACTGGTTATATAGCAGTTTGACAAACACCAATTTTGATCGGTATTCTGCAAATTCCATCCAGAACCATCAACTATGAAGGTTAAATAAAGGTCAATGCTATTGAACTGCTTTTGTTCACAACAGAAGTTCGGTTATTGTAAGATCGGTATGGGAATTTTGTACATTTCTTCATCAAGGAGTCACTGTTAATTTTTTAGGTAGTTTCGGGACAAAAAAGTTGCAAATAACATTTAAATTTCACTTAACAAGTTTGAGCAGGATATAATGAATCTGTTGAGTTATAGTCATTTCGCACTACCCCATTTCGTACTTTGACCATTTCGTTTCTCATGGAAAATTTATATTTATGCCATTTCGTACCTCATGATGCATAATTGCATTTCTGTTATATCTAAAAAAAACCATTAAAATCATGAAAAACTTTACATAAATATGATACGAAAAAGTTAACATGTATTAGTCCATGAGGTACGAAATGGTAAATGCATTTAGTCCATAGGGTACGAAATGGATATTATCGTGGGTACGAAATGGTAAATGTGGGTACGAAAAAGAAGAGATACGAAATGGTTAAGGTACGAAATTACTTGTTTCCAATCTGTTGATCCTACCTACATCAACTTAACATAGAAAAACATCTCCCCAATTCATTTTCTGAAAGGTGTTCAGTAAATATTTTGCGAATGACCTATAATTTCCATTTTAGATATTAAGAATCCAATAAGCAGTTTTATTTTGTGCAGATTACCTTCCAAAGAAATTGGGCTTAGTATGACAAGTCCTACCCGAGGAGTTCTAAATTTGGTTTAATCAAATATATGCAGTTTTTAGCTAGCCTTTTAAGGTGGTACCTAACACTACAGGGAGATAACTCTGTAAAAGCAGCTAAACGTTTTAATTACGTTGTGTTGTTAAGGGAATATTAAGCTTTTCAATTATCAAAATTAGCGTTTGTCAAACTACTATGTAACCATGTATTTTTTCTGATAAAATGGTTGGTTCAAATTTTTAGACATTTTTATATTTTTGTTAAAGGGTCAAAGTAAATACTTTGTCAAAAGTTTATGAAATTAAACGAGCCAAATTAATTTGAGTGAAGGTGTTTGGTACCACCTTCAAAATTGACAGTACTCTTCAATTTTCAGAGAAAAGCCAGGTAGATAGGGTAGGATTTGAGCAACACATGTTTTAATTCACTGAAATAAATCAAAGATGAGGAGATGTGATGAAAGAAAGTTTAACCTAACATATAATGATTGGTCTTTTCAAGTTAGGAATCTGGTTCATGGTTGTCCTATGTCATTTTCTATGATTTTGGTATTTTGAGGATATTTGTTGTTGAAGGCAGATCTTTGATTAGTTTCTGATTAGTTACCTGTAAAGACTCTGGATAGTTTATAGTTTAATATATTGTATAGACACCAAACTATAGTTGACGAATTGAATGCACGTTGTCTTCTAGATCACACAAGATTATTTAAGGGTTCCTCTAACTTTTGTTTAGTTGCTATTTCCTGGGAACAGTATATATGTAAAAACATATATATGTTCCTGCTATTTCATCAAAATATCATATATCAAATTAACTCCTATGATATCATGAATTCATTTATATAAATACTCTAGTTCTAGTTATGTTTGGTGAATTTTGTTTTTATTCATTTATATCAATAAAAATGTACCTATTCCGTCTGCTGGACTAAAAAGATCTCGCATAATCTCGTGTCTCTTTGGACTGTGATAAATGACGTAAGCGGCAGAGTTTGAGATCGCTGCACCAAAACCCTCCATTCTTTGATATTGTTTACTTTTGTCTACTACTATTTCCGGTCCGTTGCCATTAGTAGGACTTGGATGTAAGTCCGGTTCTTGAGACAGTAGTTTTGATTGGTCCCCTGTAGTAAGTAACACCTTTACTTTATGTTTTGTTTGAGCATCTACAAGAATCGTACATGCAGCACCAATAAAAAGCAGAAAGGCTAAAATAAATACGGTTGATTATTTTATTTATATTGAATACATATAATGAAGTTGTAAATATATATACACCGGTTTATGCGTCTAAATATGTGACACACATTTCCGACCTTCCCTGTATATACACAATATGGCTCACACTGAAACCTAAATACATCTCTTGAACATCTTTCCTTAATTGGATTTTACCAATGCTCCTCAGGCATCGTAGTAATACTGCATGCACTTTGAGCAGTTATAAAGTTTGTGCAGATTTTCATACACTGTGCAAATATTGTAGACACATATTGTATGTCAGTATACGGAAGTCTACAGAAACTATTTTTCCTCTTAAACCAGGAAAAGTATTTTTTGGGTTAAAATACATGCATGTAACCCTTCTAATTGATAGACAATGATAATATACATATCATAGGTTGATCATGACGCCAAAAGTGATAAACACTATTGCAACTAACAGTTTATAGATAAAAGAGGGATGAAAGATACCAGAGGGACATTCAAATTCATAAATCGCAAATAAACTGACAACGCCAGGATAAAAAAAAAACAAAGACAAACAAACAAACAACATAAAAAACTAAAGAGTAAGCAACACTAACCTCACCAAAAACTGGGGTGGTCTTAGGTAATCCGGAAAGGTAATCAGAACCTGCTTCAAATGTGACATCGGTCATGTTGCTCATTTCGGCATAATCTCGGTAACAAGTCTTATCCGGTAGTTCAAACTTGTGAAAAGGGGACGGAATTGTTCTGAGTAACGACATTGAGAAACTATCTGCTATAGTCTGTGAAACGGATATTTCATAACGATCAACCAACTCGTGATTGCGTCAGTAAAAGTTATGAAGGGATGAATTTAACTTCATTACTAGTATTTGGAACTCTTGGTTTTCAAATAAATTCCTTGTGCTTATGATAAAAGTGACTGCTTAATACTGCGTTGTAAATATAAGTAAATAAACTCATTATAGATGCCAGGATTAAAATTTTATATTTACGCCAGGCGCGCGTTTCGTCTACAAAAGACTCACCAGTGACGCTCGTATCAAAACATGCTTAAAAGGCCAAATAAAGTTCGAAGTTGAAGACTATTGAGGACCAACAATTCCTAAAAGTTTTGCCAATTACAATTATATGCTTAATCGTGCAATATCAGTCAACCATGATGCTACCAATATCAGTCACGGTTGTAAAAGCTTTGTTAAACGTCTTATATAAATCTTTATGACGTCACGTAATCTATATCTGTCACAGTTATAAGGGCTTTACAAAACCCTTTATATATGTTTAACGTCATGTCACGTGATAAAAATACATCTAAGTTAGTTTTACTTGATGTCCATGTATATAATAAAGTGTAAATGATATGGCTTTTTCAATATCACCCCTATATCAACCCGCAGCCAATACAATTTCTCGAGCAGAGCTCGCGGGATTATATTGACGTCGCGGGTTGATACAGTGATATTGAAAAGTCATATGAGATTCTTTATATTTTACAATACTTGTATCAGTCAATATAAGTGCAAAAAGGCTGAACGTCTTATTTTGCTAAATTTACGTAGTACGTTTATAAATGTGTGATCTCATGCTTTTTTAGGGGGCGGTGGTAATTTTCGTCTACGTCACTGTTTATGTTGATGTCTTCTTCGTTGTCCGCGTTTAACTAATGTAGACTTTATGCTTAATTTAAGAATTGAATGCTCTTTTTTGTAAATTTATTGGGGTGTAAAAGCGTTGACCGAAGTACATTTTGTATGAAGCGCGCGCTTCATACTTAAAATGTGCGTACGGTCAACGCTTTTACAACCCTATAAAGTTACAAAAAAAAGCATTCAATACTTATAATTACATTTTTACCTATAGGATCATGAAAACACGCCTTTTATCAAGTTTTATTTCATTTACCTGTGCACTTTATTGTGGGACCTCGTGTCATCATGAATGAGAAGTTTTATTGAGTGACACAACTGCTTAAGGAATAACACATGATGTGCAGTTAGCCAATCAGAATAACGTATTGTAATGAAACATACATCTAATGTAATTATAACCAAATAACATTACATTGTTTTGTCATATATACTATCAACTGCTCTGCCGGAGGGCATCACCAACCTAGTATTCAGCACTTCTGTGTTGACATGAATTGTAATGTTTATGGTCTTAATATAAATTAACTGTTAAGAAAGTAACAAATTGACAAAATTAAACGCTAGACTATTTCAACCAAGGAATTGAATGGGACACAACAGAATTACAGACTTAGTCCCTATATGTGTAAATATCAAAACTTTGAAACCATTATTCTGTTATCTAGCTATATAAACATGTTTAAACCACCATTTTGAAATGCAAAACGGAATATATCAGGTGTTTGATAGTGTTTGGTTTCGTAAGTTATAGTTATATAAATAAGAAGATGTGGTATGATTACCAATAAGACAACTTTGCACAAAAGACAACTTGACATTTTTGTTTTACGTTCATTATGTTGTGCATGTATAAATTAGGCCGTTAAATTTTTGTTTGAATTGTTTTACATCCGTCATTTCAGGGCCTTTTATAGCTGACTATAACGTCGTAACTCATTAGTGAATGTCGTACGGTGACGTATAATTGTTTAATTCTACGTCGTTTTGGTCTCTTTATTGCCTCAATGATAATCGTTTCACATCTTCTTATTTTTATATAGAATTTAATTGAAACTAATTGTTTACTTACTTAAAGTTTTTGAAGGGTCCATGTTCATGGTGTTAACTTCTAGAATTAATCCTATATCTTCACCTTGTTATCTAGACTATAAATTTTATAAATATTCACCGAGTTTATTAAGGACATTCAATCTATGATGATCAATGTATTTATCATAGTTTCGACTTTGATATATAAAGTTAGACAAAATCTTTAGAAAAATATATTATTTTCCATAAAACTCACCCAAAGGTGTAGATTCACGAATCAATAAAATTTCCAATAAAGTTTTTATATTTTTTGTT
Organism: Mytilus galloprovincialis; assembly: GCF_965363235.1. Lineage (NCBI taxonomy): Eukaryota > Metazoa > Mollusca > Bivalvia > Mytilida > Mytilidae > Mytilus > Mytilus galloprovincialis. The sequence goes on along the minus strand of NC_134851.1, from coordinate 35,558,794 downwards.
AAAAATCAGACCAAAATGTATAAAATTTTTATAAGAAGTATCGGTGATATTACAATTAATATTAAATAAATTCGTATGTCACCCCGCATTACCAATTCCAAAGATATGACCCCTTTATTATACAATGATCAATTTTGGTGCAATATTTTTATAATTTATACAAGATTGATAATAAATTACTATGGTCGACATCCCTTATCCAGGACATATTTATTTGTATGGATTCAATATTAACCTTGGCACATTTCTGTTACATATCATTTTGGATCGTAGGTTGCGGCAAAGGTTTCCATAAAGCATTTAGGTCTGAGAATGCACACAAATATCTACAAACAAAGGCAACCGCTGTTCGAAAGTCATAAATCGATTGAGAAAAAACAAATCCTGATTAAAAACTAAACCGATGGAAACACATCAACCATAAGGGGAAGACAACGAAACAACAGAAAAACTGAAGTGCAACAAAAAACGAAAAAACGACAATGCATCACACATAGAAACGAACTTTAAGATAACAAAATATGCCGAATTATGAGCCTTAAAAGTATCGTTATGAAAAAAATTGTTTTGTATAGAAGTAAGGTTTTTGAAATAGATCAATTTAAGATAAAGATTACGACCTTTTTCATATTTAATGGAATTCAGGGCATATTTTACCAAAAGTGAACCTTATCCTTTCCTGGAAACCTCATATAACCTGCATAACCTTCGAGATTTCCACGGTATTTTCTGGGGTCAATGTTCCTCATTCTTTATGTACTGTGTTGTTTTTTGAATACTTTTATTCGTCTTTATTAGTTCTTACCATGTATTTGTCGGTTGTCCTTTTATTTATGAATTTTGACTGTCCCTTTGGTGCTTTTACATAAATTGCACGTGAACAATTTGTTTAACTATATACACAAGGATCTTTTTTTAAGCATAACATTTTTATTCAGTAATTTATATTATACATGTAGATCCATGCGTGTAAGTTTATTATTATATTATTGCCTGATTCTTATCATATTAAAGGAATGACTGTAATATTTTTTCTGTCATTGAAGATATAACATAAAAAAAAATGTGGTGTACACTGAATAATGCGCGTAGCGGGTTATTTATCAGTGTGCACCACATTTTTTTTATGTTATTTCGAATAGACAGAAAAAATATTACAGTCATTTCTTATAATTTAATTCTAAATTCCATTTTAAACCGTAGAAAACCATTAAAAAACGTTGATGATGTCACGGTCACAAGACTAAATTATGTCTATAGGCTGATAACAAAATAACGTCAGCCAATCAGAAGACGCGTTACATCCAAAATTTAATTATTATCAAATATTATATATGTTTATGTAAGAAACTCAAATCAAGTTAACACACAAACAATGAAGGAATGACAGTATCTCCAAAAGGAGCCTATTTGGACGCATCAACAGCGTCAGCGTGTCCTGATATGCATGAATCATTCGCTATACGAACTCACACTACAGACCAGACTACTTATTATTTGCACATTTTCAATTATTACAGAACTTTGTCGTTACTTTGATATCGCGATATCTCAAATGTCAATGCTGTCTAAGCAAAATCCTTTTAACGGGAGTCGGTAAATATACCCCGATTGATACCATATGATGAGATATTGGTTAAAAAAACAACCATCGGTCAAACTATGAACAAGTTTATTTAGACAGTGGACAAGATATTCAAATATGAGTTAAATTTTTCGAATGATCAATTAAAAATGCCAGAGAAAAAATTCAGAATCGGAGTCAAAGTGTTACGGAAATAAACTCATCATATGTAACGGGATTAAATTTTGTAATTACGCCAGACGCGCGTTTCATCTACAAAAGACTACCAGTGACGTTCGAATCCAAAAAAGTTTAAAAGGAAAATAAAGTACGAAGTTGAAGATCACTGAGGACCAAAATTCCTAATAGTTTTGCCAATTACAGTTAAAGTAATCTATTCCTGAAATGGTCTTATATTAAGGTAGTTAAGGAGTAGAGAAAAAAATGACAGAATTTTCTTATACTTTGCCAAAATGAAGATTTAACTATTCTAGAAAAAAAAAATGATAAAAAGTAGGGGTCACCGTGCTTATTTTCAAGGTTCGAGTCGTTCAAAATTTCCCAAATTTGCTTTGATTGTTCATGAAAAAAAAAACAGATAATTGTGCATGCAAAGAAATCTATCAGACAAAATTTTGAAAATGAAAAATAGTGTCACTGAAATTGTTTTCTTGCTTCATGTACAAGTAAAAAATGAAAATTTCCCTACATTTCAAGTATAAATTTTGTACTAAAAGAGTTATCTCCTCTTAAATGACTTATTTGAAAAATGGTTACTATAAGTACAAATATTTAGTTTGTGTTAAAACATTTTCAATAATGCAATAACTAAGTTTTCTTTATATAAATAAACAGTGTAACCAATCAATTGCAAATCTGTATCTAAATTTGCAGATTTTGGCAAAGAACTAGACCAATTATTTACTGTGATTGTACATTTCAAGATGGAGGTATACCCCAAAACTACCTTAAGTTATCTTAATATGATAATTGTACTGAACCTTACTTAAAATGTAAATTGCCAACTAAATATAGGTGTGCTTTGCTAAATTTGGGTACGGTATTGCTCCCCTTATACATTTTATAATAGAAACAGGCATATATCATCCGATATGAAAGAATAGACATACATGAAAGAATATGTTTTATTTATAATAGTATTTAAGATGAGCTACATGTTTTATTAAAATGTACACTATACGAAGGTATTAGGCACATATTGTTCTATGAAGCTTCAAATTTTAATATGGAATTAACCGTTTTATGATACAATGAAAAATTAATTTTGTCATTAAATAAGGATGAAGTTTTTGAAAGAGACGTCATAATCTGCAAAACAATTTGATCAGAATTTTTTTAAGTGATATTCTTAATCAAATATTATACTATAAATGATATGTACATTATCAAATTGTTTTTCGATATTGTTTGTGAAGTCTCTCATAAATCGTTTAAGATTGGCACATACAATTTTTATTTTAAATTTCTTGTTATGCATGTATGTTTGATGTACCTGTTGAAATAAATAACTGTGTAAATATGTGTTGTTGTATGTCGTGAGACTATAATAAAATATTGAAAAAGTGAATCTGTATTTACAACATGTATAACATGATTGAAATATTAATCATCACGAAATCAATTCATGTTTTGATCTGCAAACTTTATTCTAACAATTATGAAATGAGTTTATTTTACAAGTTTTGCACACCTTTACTATTATTGATTGTGTTTAAACGAATTATTTAGTATCGTGTTTTAAAGGTTCGTCAGTATACATTTATGTGTATCATGTGATCTTTTTTCTTCCTTGTGAAAGAAGAATGGATGATTACCCCTGATTCTTTGAGCATTTTATTTAGGTAAGGCATACACAATCTTTAATATAGTTCAAATACTTTATACATAGGCTTAATGGAGAAATTTAAGACAGGTTTTTCATACATTATTTGTTTTCTTCCAAAGAATGTGTCTTAAATTTATCACCAAAATAACTAAATGAGAATAGGGTTATAACATGCCTTAAAAAATGGCACGAACAAAAAATCAAATAACCATTAAACTTACAACATTATTATATACCGGTACGCCTTATATATTTGTTTAAAACTAGGCCAAATTGATAATCATTTCAAAAGACATCTTTGTGAAAGTCGGTCAGAAATACTTTTGTGATAGTATGCTGACGAACTTTAAAAACACAACACAAGTTTTTGTGACATCAAAGCATGACTTATATTCATTGCATTGCCTATCATGCTTCCCGCACTCCTTTTTGCATAGAAAAATCAATACCTGAATTTCCTCAGACAATCAAACATAACAGAATTTTGACATCGCACGATCTTCTTGGAACGGAATAAGAAGCGCACAAATGATTTTTTTTGAAATTTTTTACTTCGTTTAACATTTCCTAGAGTTTATTGCCATGTTTAAATCAGTAATTAATTTTAATTTTCCTTTTTGTCACCACTGAGAAATGAAAATGGAAATTACATCGTTAGAAATTTACAGACAGTAGAAAAAGTGCAAGTTCTTTGAGAACAATTTCGCACTTCAAAATTACTTTTAAGTCCCTGATTGATAAGACCAGTAACGATGAGACAACCACAATGTTATTGCATACTACATAATTTAAACGTTCAGCATGTCGTAATCGATTCAACTGTTGAATTTGAAACTTACCTTAGACGACGAAGAAATTACCCATTTATCATATTTATATTGAATTTAATATTTTTTGCGTAATGTGTATCTAAAAACGAAAAATTAAAAAAAACCAACTTAATCGAGTGTTGCGTTTCTAAAGTTCGTCAATATATATAACTTGTATAAGGAGTCTTCGTAATGCGAGGCGATGTTGTCGTATGAGTGAGAAGTAAAAAAGTACAGGTTCCAGCCCCTCGGGGAGGAATTTAAGATTCAGGACTCCTCTATCATTGTTATGCAGTTAATAATATATATTTATATGTATTATGAAAAAATATGAGTCATGTATACTTAAAAACGTAGGTAATGCACCATTTAATAAGTAAAGAGTTTTTGCAAGTTGTTTTGCAAGATACCATTTTCAAGCAGTTTGGTTATTTAAACTAGCTAATTGAATATATCAAAAATAATTATTTACCCGTAACATAGATTATTTCCAGCTAAATTATAGAAAACGCCGAATTATTCACCAGGCGGGCGCACATAAGTGAGGTTTATTATTCCTTTTAAATTCAGGATTTGCCAAACAAAGTTGATGTATATTATGTAAAGTTTAAAAGCGAGTAAGAACAACTGTTTTTAAGGCTGACATGCTGAAGTATTCATTTATTTATGAAATTATATCATATACTGAATGCTGTGTAAGTCTTTTGGTTTGCATGATATATATGGTTCACTTCAAGAACTAGGATATCCAATTTTTCCCGCCGGATCGGAGATCAGTGGTTTTCTCTGGGTACTCTCGCTTCCCTAAAAATACAAATCAACCGCTACAATATAGAACATCTTTTATGCAATATCGAAGAAAAATCCGAATATCCATTTCCTATAGCTAGCTAATACGTTCTTATTGACACTGAAAACATATTACGTCTTATAAGTAAATATGTCGCTAGCACACTGTTTAACGCGTTTTTGAATTAAACATTTCCTAACGTAGGGCGTCTGTTTAAATGTGAGCGATGTATAAAGTTTCAACCATGAATTTCGAAGCATCTTGTAGTGACAATAACGAACTAATGATTGCAACATGTCTTATTTTACATTTGCATTAAAAAATATCCACTGTTCTTCTAGGTAATCCCATTCAAGACAACCTCCCGTATGTATTTATCAATTTGCTGCAGTCCATGATATGCATGAAATTGTTAATGTGTTTTGTCTTCTTTCAGAAAACCAAAATGGCAACTAACACCAGTATTTGTGGCATATGTTCACATCGACAAATAACACAAACATCTAACCACTGGTGCCCGCAATGTGAAGAAGCTCTTTGTAATGAGTGCAGAGAACATCATAAGTTACTAAAAGTCACGCGAAGTCATGAACCTATACCAATTTCGGATTACAAGTCGATTCTGTCATTTATAACTGACATACAGCAATCATGTACCTATCACGATGAACAATACCAACAGTATTGCGTTGACCATGCGTTAGCTATTTGTTTCAAATGCATCACTGACCATCGTACATGTCACGTCACTACTCTTGAGAAAGTCATCAATAACGTCAAGACCTCTGAGCAATTTCTAGACTTAGAATCAAGACTTGGCGACTTATTACAAAATATCGATCAAATCAAAAAGGACAGACATTCTAATGTGACAAAAATTGAAGAAACGAAAACGCGACTTGTTAAAGAAATTCGCCAGAAAAGAGCAGAAATTAACAAACGCTTAGACAATCTTGAGAAACAAATTATAAAAGATCTTGACGAAAAGGCAGGTCAAAATTGCAAGAGTATTCAGAAAGTTTTATCACCGGTCAAAGAGAAAGAAATAATTATCAGTAAATGTCAGGCAAATTTCCAAAAGATGAAAAAATACGCATCTGATCTTCAAACATTTCTCGTTATGAACGAAATTGAGGTCAAAGTTTATGAAAATGAACAATATCTGCAGTCATTGAAAGAAGCAAACAGTTTGGTTCAACTTGACCTAGTGTGGAAGGTTGACTCAGTTTTGGAACATATTTCAAACAGTTTAAAGAACTTTGGATCAATTGAAATGATAACTGAAACAAGCAGCCTCGAGTTCATTAGATCGAAAAACAAACAAGCACAGTTACAAGTAGTATCAACGAAGAAGACTGTTGACGATGTGAATTTGAATCTACAGATGAAGATTACAACAGACGGAAAAATAGTTAGAGGGTGTTGTATGTCAAAAGAGGGGGACCTTCTGTTCACTGATCATTGCGAAGGAAAATCGCTCACCGTATTTGCATCAGAAAATAAACTCAAATATAAAATTAAACTATTTTCTAGTATTGGGTTTGACTTAACACTGGTTGACGAAAAGACTGTTGCTATTACATCCGGGGACTCACGAGTGAAGGACGGTATTGATATCATAGATATGAAGAACAAACGCAAAATAAAGTTCATAGAACTTCCTGCTCGTCCATATGGAATCACAAGAGATCACGACTCGCTGTATGTCTGTGTAGAAGGACGCGGTATATACAAAATAAATATTTTGGACGGTACTACAGCTCGCGTGATCAGTTGTAATCTACCGATCTGTTCATACGTTTCTGTTTTCTCAGACAAGATATATTACACGAACTACGAATATAGCAGTGTAGTTTGTTGTGATAAAAACGGATCACGTGTTTGAATTTTTGAAAACAAACTTGTTTTGGATGAACCGGAAGGCATCTCTGTTGATAATAATGGTCACGTGTTTGTTGTTGGAGAAAAATCGTCAAATGTAGTCATAATATCGAACGATGGAAAGCATCACAAACAACTCTTGACCAAAGATGATGGCCTTCGTTCCCCATCTGCTATTTTCCTTGATAAAGAGAACCAGAAACTTCTTGTTGCAAATTCTTCGAAATCTGCTTTCGTTTACAATATTTTGTGAGAAATAAATTGAAAACGATGCATATCAATTTGTGTGTTATAAAAACGGGACTAATTGCATTGAGGAAGGAATGGAAACTAGCCGTTCATAAGAATGTTATGTAATTGAAAGTTGTTTGTTAAGTAATTTATTGATATTGAATTTGTGTGGAAATGAATTAAGACTGAAATATTAGCTGCCTTTTATACACATTATTTGTTCCATGAATTGGGCTTATTGAAGTGGAAATAGAAATTATGTAAAGTGTATACAGTCAGCTTTTCAGATATAGACTAAGCAACATGTATCTTATACTTTCTTTGGTATACTTACATCTTATTCAATACAATGAAATATACCCATGGGCGTTGATTATTTGTTTAAGTGTCAAAGGACGCAGATTTTACCCTTGTTAGTCATATTTACAAGAAGTTGAAACAACTTGATATTTTTAATTAAATTAATAACACTTTGCTGAAATGTTAGTATGAGGGAGAAACATTCAACTATTAGTTATCTACTTTGCCATATGTTGATTGGTTGATTGATGGTTGTTTAACTTCGAGTGGTAAATATGTTCAAGTTAATACCGTCTTCCAGCAATATAGAAAAAATATATATCAAAGTATTTGACATATGATTTTGTTCATTTGGTGTTTGAAAGAACAATATACAGCGTCAAACAATCTCTTCTACATTTAAACTGTTCGAACAAATTGAGAAATGGACAAGCAGGCGTAGTACTTATTGATTTTGTGTACAATATTGCTTTTGGAGAACTTTCCATTTTGTATTCTTGTAATGTATCATTCGGTAATGAAGACTTGCAAGGATAATTTATATTCACCTCTGATTTTTATTGTTGGTTTTAAGCGTTTTTGAAGCAAATAGTTTATTTTGAGCGTCCACGAAGCAGATTGTTGTTTTTGAGCGTCCACGAAGCAATATGTTGTTTTTGAGTGCTCCTGGCGCAGATTGTTTAAATTTGTATTTTAGACGCAGATTGGTGGTTGTAAACAGTAAAATGACAAAAATAACGCAGTCCTTGGAAAATTCAAAATGAAAAATCCGTAATCAAAAGGCAAAATCAAGATCTTAAACTCACCAAACGAAAGGTTAACAACTGTCCGTGACTTTGTAAAGGCATTTTCTTATGTAAATGGTTTAAGAATCCATGAGTGATAGATAGCAAAACCTCTTACTTGTACGATAGTCGCTTAAAACTCCATTATATTGACAACGATGTTGAACAAAACAAACATATGTCATAATATGTAAAAATGTCAAAATAAGACTATAGCAGTATACGTTGTGTTATAATCTTAATCCCTTTAAAACAAACTATTATGTAACAGAGAAACACAAAACCGCATACATACAAAGCACATTAGCGAAAATGAAACATAAGGATACAAAATTTTACCATAACACAATAACGCAATGACGGAATGTATAGGTATAGAGCAACATCATATATAACAAAAAAAAAAAAAAAAAAAAAAAAAAACCCAAAAAAAACCTATACGCAACAAGGTATATATACAAAGCACATTAGCCAATTAAAAAAAAACCAAGAATACAAAGGTTTTACCATAGAACAATATCACGTATAAGTACAAAGCCACGTCAAATTTATATCTCTAAAAACATACTTAACAGTACAGTTAAAGTAATGTTCGTAAAGACAAAGAAAAGAATACTTAAGTAACTCATCAAGATGATATACAACGTCAGTACTCATGATATATACTTCAAGATCTTCATGTATTATGTGTGAAGTTGATACGGAATATTTATCAACAAGGTTGTGGTACCTTCCGATGATTGTTTTTTTGAAAAAGGGCGAGATGCTCTTTGACATTCACCTGATTCATGAACCTTCTACTCAGCCACTGGTTCCTGAGGCAGATTGTTTGTTTTGGTCGTTTCTGCGGCAGTCTATTGATTTTGAGCATTTCTGACGCAGTCTGTTGATTTTGTGAATTTCTGACGCAGATTGTTATTTAAGCGCATTTCTGATTTATCGTTCCTTTAGCAAATTGTTGAGTTTGAGCGTTCATTCAGCTGAATGTTGTTTTGAACGTTCATGAATTGGATTGTTGATTTTAAGTGTTCTTAGCAGATAGTTGATTATGACCGTTCTAGGCGCTGATGTTTGATTTTGAGTGTTCCTTAAGGACATTCTTGCTTTAAATGTTTGTAATTCAGATTGTGAAATTTGAGCGTTCCTGGAGGAATTGGTGGATTCTGAGCATTCCTTGTACAGGCTGTCAGTGTTTTATAAAGCGGTTAACACTAAAAAATGATGCAAGCACACAGTCTTCGAATATTTCTGTCATATTTCCAAAACTATATGATACAGTCTAATAATGAGCATTGGTACTCAAACATTATAAGAACATAAAGAGACTTTTTATGGATATGAGCTGATTTATAGACAAAAAAGAATAAGAATTTAAAACATTCAGGTGTATATTTCCAATTTCAGGACAAAGAGCAGAGCACTAAATGTCAGGTTGTCATGAAGTATATATGTTTTAAATTTAAAGCATCAAACTGATACATTTTAGAAGATAAAGTTTTATCACCTGGTACAAAAAGGTATGTGTCCATAAACTTATAACGTGTAAAAAAAAATAAAAATATAGTTTGTACAAATTTAATACATCTTGTACACAACATATACAATAGATGAATTCGTCGTTTATTAATTTAACGTCATGTCCCTTTTGCCTTAGTCTTATGCAATAGCGTGGTCTATTTTTGTACACCTGTTTATTTCAAGTTTTTCTTTTTTTAAAAAGGCGTCGTTAGAAGTAAAAAGGTTTCTTTAGAACAATAAACATAGATGACGATCTTACACGTTCCTCATTAGATTGGTACTTTTCAATGCATACAATCACATTTAGATTTAATTGCAAAGAATCAGATACTTTCTATATATCAAAGAAAGGCGAGAGATTCCAAAGGGACATTCGAACTCATAAGTCGAACATAAACCGACAAAAAGAAAACTAAAGATGGAGCAAAAATTAAATATCAACAAGATATGAAGACGTGATGTGATTGCTTATGAAAAAATATACACCATACATGTACAGTATAAACGACAAAAGCTGGTCTAGACAGGAAAAATGCAAAAACAATTCACTATCCATAACTAAGGACCAAAATTAATAAACACGGGACTTGAGATAAGCACATAGAATACAAACGGTATAATCAGTTGAAATTATCTGTATTCAATAAAAAGGTAGAGGCACAAACATAAATAACGTTAAAACAGTAGAAACGTAAACATTAGGATACATTTTCCCGTTGTTGATAAGAAATCTGTAGTTACGACAACCTGTTTAAAAAAAATCTCTGTACCTATGAACGAGTTTGGTAAAGGTTTAATAAGTGAATGGTAACGAAATCCTTGACTAATTAACAATTTATCAGTTCTACATTTCATTAGGGAGAATAAAGGAAAGATACTACTGATATTCCGGGCAATTTGTACGAATAACGGACTTCATTAAAATTCAGTGCAAATTGTTTCTTTGATCTTCAGTATTCAAGACTACAACGGCAATGGTTCCAAACGGATTTTCGAACTCAACCGTTCGCAAACCATTCACGTTATCAGTTGAATCAGTTCTGACTGCTTGTGTCCTGACTTCCTTTTTCACATGACCTATGATGCAGTTTTCAACCTCCTTTTGGTGCTGGTCAGACCCTGAATACACTGTTTCCATACCTCTACAATATTTGCAACCTTGAACCTGGACCATAGGTCCGTGATTTTGATCAAGGGCAATATTCCAAAATAAACTGCTTTAGCCTATACTCTTGGTTGGTGAAGGAAAGAATGTCAAAATTCCAAACCATTAAAAGTCAGGAGAACCCGCAAAACCAGAACATTATGTAAACAATTGGTTAATGTTCGAAAATTTTGAATGATGTCTTTCCGGTTCTCATTTGTCTCCAGCGTAGCAATATCATGCCACGCCCCCTACATATTGTTTCGCATCATTGGCTCGAAGAATGTTTTTCCGGATAATCGTGAAGATCACAATTATGATCAAGAATTAGGATTTTAGTGGAAATATTATTTTGTCGAAATAATGGTCCCATATGCCACTTTATAAGATCCCTTTGTATCTGCCAAGACATTGGCATGGTCGGTTAACCACTTGTTTGTTGACGAGACTGATTTTGAATTGTTATTGAAGTCATGTCGATCCTTTCTGCTTTATATGCTTGAATACATGTTACAAAGTATAGAGATAAAGCCTGTTGGTATTTTCCGTCCAAATCTTGTTTAAAATCACCTCCGTATAAAGTATGTGTGCATTTCATCTACGCCGAAGAACTCATGGGTGTGGCTACTATTTTCAAAGACGGGTTAAGACTCAATGCTTCCTTTTTGATAGAAATAAAAAATTCGCGATCTTTTTGAATGCTGAAGTGATTCATTGTCCCTTGGATATTTCGTCGTATGTGCAGGTACAGCTTAAAGGTCAGATCCACCCATTGCTATCCTTATGTATGACACACTTACAAAGGAAAACCGCTGCAATAATTGTTCATAAACAGCAAAGTACTTAGCATATTGAGATTGTCAGCAAATTTCTTCAAGCACCATTCAAAACGTGGCATGCATATTTTGAGATTTCCTTTTTAACATTGATATTAAAATCAAAATGATTTTAACTTTGTATCTATTTTCGTTGGTTATGGCTTTCCTAGGTTTTGTGATTGTTTAATATGAAATATAATGAGATAGAAAGTAGTAGGTATTCTGATAATCCAAATACACTCTTCATGTTCTTTGACATCCGCCACGGTTGTCATAGAATAAGATATCAACGTTGATTATCTAAAATTAATATTATTTGATTCCAGTTGCTAGGATAATTAAAAGAACAAAATTATTGCATTTGTATTTAAATAATTTAAACACTTTTGAAAAACGAAACAAATAATGGATGAATGTGATATGAACTATTTTGCAGATATAAGGATTTTACATGTGATCCCTGGGCATTGTAAAACATCATGGTTGACCTTTTTGGTTCACGATTAAAAAAGTCAAGTTACGTCAATTAAGAAATAATTCTTTCATGCCATGCTCTATGCTCATTTTAACATGGGTAGGCATTAGATTTGTAAATATCTTAATACCGAGCGTTAGCGAGGTATTAAATGTTTACAAATATAATGCCTACCCATGTCAAAATGTGCATAGAGCATGGCATGATAGAATTATTTCGATTCTAATAGGAATATTTTGAATTTTTGTACTTCGAAGCGGACCTATAGTAGACGCTCGAAATGTCGCCATTTTGATTTGATGAACAAGAACGATATAGAAAAATCAACAGTTTGTCAATAAAAAAAGAACAGAAACATTTAAACTTACTCTTAGAATGTTTTTGTTTAATTTCCTAGCGAACAACACCAACAAAAATGTCTATTTTGATCTCTGGTGTTGTTCAATATTCATCTGACGTTGCAATTTCAATTGCGACGTCAATCACGTGCAGCCCTTGTTCTATTCTAATTAGAACATGGCTTTGTATCCAAAGCTAAAGAAGAACGTCATATTAGAATAGTAATTAGTCAAGTTTATAAAAGAGGGACGAAAGATACCAAAGGGACAGTCAAACTCATAAATCTAAAACAAACTGACAACGCCATGGCTAAAAATGAAAAAGACAAACAGAAAAACAATAGTACACATGACACAACATAGAAAACTAAAGAATAAACAACACGAACCCCATCAAAAACTAGGGGTGATCTCATGTGCTCCGGAAGGGTAAGCAGATCCTGCTCCACATGTGGCACCCGTCGTGTTGCTTATGTGATTACAAATCCGGTAAATAGTCTAATTCGGTAGGTCACATTCATGAAACCTATTCTGATTGGATAGAAAGGTATATAAGAACCGTGCATATCTAGAATAGTTTAGGAGTGAAGAACTTCTGTTTATATCATTGTTTAAAGCTAAGTGGTCAATTTTGTCACAAAATTGCTCTCAACCATTTTCAGAACAAAAGTTTGTCAACAATTTCAAAGGTCTTAATTCAAAAAGATCCGTTCAATAAAAGAATGGTATGCCCGAGAACAAAAGAGACGAATATACACAACTGTACAGGGGATGACCACACTTGGTTTACAGCAAGACCAAAATCAACAAATACAATAAAAAATGACACCTATTCCTTATTATGTGAATATTATGGGAGGGTCGTGGCACTTTGTGTTTGACAGTACACATACATGTATTTTCTCATAAGTACCATGAGAAAATATTTGATATTTTGAGACGCATCGCTGTTAGTATTTCTTAATCTTAAAATTAGTGAAGAGCAAAGATAAGAAATACTAACAGCGATGCGTCTCAAAATATCATAACGATTGACAGACAAGCAAGTACAGATTAATACTATGTTTGAACAAGTTTATGTTTGTAGTTATCGAACAGTTACTCGGTGGAACCCGATGTCACTTGGTTAAATGAAAACTTAAATGTGCCATTACCTTCAAGACGTAGTATATGACATTATCATTACGTCGGTTTTTTAATCAAATACTAAAGGATTAAAATGGATTCTAACAGGCGGTGTAAATGAATGGCCACCGAATTACAGGCTCCAGCGGGCTTTATAACACAGACACATACAGAATGATGCAGGGTATATTAGTATTAAAGCAGGCCAACCCATCCCTAACCTTTGACTAAGTGTACCTATACAAACAAAAAAATCAGTTAAAAAGGACTTAACTCGTCCAAAACAAAGAGGAAAAAAATCTAACAAAAACCCAAAGTGTACGTGGAGTGTAGTTATGCAATCTAGACAATACGATACTAAGAACAGATGTGAGAGTACTCGCAATATCTGAAAGCTAATTCAAAGGCAATAACAACTTGTAAAAAAAAACAGGTCTCTAATGTACAAATTACATATTGATTGATTTGTCCTGAACATGCATGCTATTTTTGCCACTGGACTATAAGAAAACAACAATCTAAAGCAAGTAGTCCAAAATATTAGGTGTCAACTCTTGTATGTCATATAAGTAAAAGGAGACTAATTCAGATTACATGTCTTTAAAACCACAATGCAGCAACAAAAAAAAAAAGAAAATATCATCGAGAGGGCAACATATATGTATAGTCTCTAACAGAAAAAAGGTGAATTATAAAAGCTATTATGTTGTAAATCGTACAGCCATTTACATCATAAATTTGTTTACATAAGATATATGGTAGGTCATGTCATTTATTTGTCACATATATGTAATGAGACGAGAATAAAATGTCAACGCCATGCAAAAAGAAAGAAAAAGAAAGAAAAAAAACCAAAAGACAAACATCTTAATACAAAACCAAAGAAAGACTGGGAAACACGGAACTCTTGACGGATGCTTGTGCAATCGATTCAATACCGATTACTCTAGTTTTTGTATGTAATCGATTGAAATTAATTACTTTATCAAAAATGATTACCTTAGTGGTCGATTATTGTCAATTACATGCTACACACTAATATGAAATAAATAAAGAACTTTAAACACAATTATGTTGCTCAACGTATTCGAAATATATAATGAGAATTTAGAACTTTACAACTACCTCTTTTACACAGATGTTTCTAGATAAGACTCAAACTCTTACCGAGGATCCGACCTATTGACAAATTATTGAGTGAGTGATTAAAAACATGCGAACATTTAAGAAGTGACAGCAGCCGTTAAATCACTCTTATACATTCTATTTTATCTGAACTTAAAAATGATGAATACAGGTAGTTATCATATTTGACTATTCTACTGAAGTTATTGAATTGTAATCCATAAGTATCTGATAATTACATCACAAGTTTTGCTGCAATCGATTAAATTACGATAACATGTAATCGAACAAATCGTAGACTACTGATTACTGTTGATCACTTCAGAATAACAATCTAATACAATCGATTCAATTAAAAATTATGATTACAGTACACTATTTCTGTTCCCGGTTGATTTTTACATTTATGATAGAAACATACCCAGAAAAACTCTACGAAAAAAGGAATATTATTTTCGATGCTTGTCTCAACTCCAACATCAACACTTGTGCTTTAAAAATGTAAATACTGCATCAAATATTCTGAAAATATCTTTTGTGAACAGTTGTCATTACATAAAAATATTCAATGTTGTCATGCCAACATGTATGAAGACATTTACAGATTTAGGTTGATGCTTACGTGGTTTCATACTTTTTGTCTTTTAACGACAATTTTAACGGTGATAATCAGCTTTGAAATATTGTTCCTCCACTACTTATTGAAGGTATCCTCACTATGTTTGGAATGAAAAACTGTTGATCAGAAATAAAAAAAGGGTCAATTTGCTATGGGAGTCATTAACCTCGAAAATTTATTATATTATGTTAAGCATTAAAGGTTTTTTTTAAAGAAGTTAGATTTGTGATAATTTGTTTATAAAATGAATATTTTCTTTTCGGAATTCGATGCGATGTATAAATTTGCAAATTGTATGGTAACATTCTATAACAAGTGACACTGTGAGCTTCTGCTCACTGATGATACCCCCGTCCAAATGTGTTCGGTAAACAGGAAGTTGTCGAGTGATGAATCTGAAAACGCATCACACGGTATAGCTGACTTATATCAAGTCTGAAACTAAATAGAATGAGATTCATAACAGTGTAGCTATGAGCATTCATTGACTGGGACAAATTAGGTGAATGTACGTCTGTAATGCCCATTGCTCACGACGTACTTATAAAAGACATTTAAACTGTGAGGTCACCAAAGGTTCTCAACGCCTAAATGAAATAATTAAAAATACTAATCAGGAATAACCTTTGTGATTTGAATATAAATAAAAATGGCCTTCAACACGGAGTATTGGCTCACACCGAACAGCAAGCTATAAAGGTTGAATACTTAAAATTCTTTACTTGATTTTTTGTTATGGTTTGACCATTAATTTTCCTAATATGATATCGCACGTTCTTTCAGATTATCTTTTTTACTATATTGGCTTTAAAAGTTACAATGCATGTTGTCGTCTGTTTATATAATTCATATGTGTTTTTCGTTTCTCGCTGGTTTTCCCGTTTGAATGGTTTTACACTAGTAGTTTTGGGGCCCTCTATAGCTTGCTGTTCGGTGTGAGCCTAGGCTCCGTGTTGCAGGTCGTACCTTGACCTATAAGGGTTTACTTTTATGAATTATTACTTGGAAGGAGAGTTGTCTCATTGGCACTCATACCACATCTTCCTATATCTATGTGTGGATTGATCATCTTTTTGCGGACGTCAAAGCGATTTAACAACTGCGGTTGTCGAATTAGGTCATCTTTAAACTTTTATCTGGTCTTAGTTTTATTTAAAACCGAGTGCATAATCCACCTTCAAAAGTTGTGCAAAAAAAAAATATAGACAGAATATACTTCTGCCCTATCTGCGTACTTGCAAGTTATTGGAAAGTCAAAAATCTATTTTGATTAAATCTTGTGAAATTTGAATTTACGTTAATGTATTGGTAATTGTATATAGAAAACTTGAAATTATTTTGTTATTTTTGTGTCATGAATTTGTATTGACGCCATCTCGTATGTTTTTTTTAATATGAATAAAGAGATAGTCAGTTTGTCCTATACGCAACGAGACACACAAAAAAAAAAAAAAAAAAATGAAAATAAATTAAAAAAAGGTGCAACATTTTTTCTTCTTCAACAAAAGAATACATCACAAGAATATAAGTTTTGTAAGAAACGTGAGAAATTGTGTTGGACTTGAAGATAAGGCAAAGTGACAAATATCTGAAAGAATGAATCGTTTTATGGTATTAAACAAAGAAATCAAATTATTTTTATAATTATCCAGAACTCTTCACAAACAAAACCCACATGTATATGCATTTAATAAATAGTAGGCCATTCTTAAATGATCACACCGTAGAAGTAGTTGTGCTCTTAATCAATGAGATATTTTGTGAATTAACCCCATCAACTTAATAGTTTTTTTTTACAATGGATAAACCAAGGATTTGTATATTTAGACTATACAAATCTTTGGATAAACCTTTTTTTTTATTATATTAAATGATATCTTCTCAGAACCTTATTATTCTTATAAATGACACGGTTGTATGTGATGATATAACAAATATTTAAAACAAATTCCTTTTAAGCTTTGTAAAAAGAAAGTTTCATTTTATGTATCGGAATGTGTAACAAGTGAATATTTCAATCCCCACTGGAAGGCCTCTGACAGACTGGGTGAGCATAAAATCATAGCCGTTGACAAACAAGTTACAACCTACAAACGTTTTACTGTCGACCACACTGTTATGAAATTAGTTCTATCAGAAATCCTGGTAGTGCAGTTCCTGAGAAAAATGTGACGAAAAATATTCCTGGGACGGACGGACTGACTGATAGACTGACGGACTGACGGAAGGACAGACAGAGGTAAAACAGTATACCGCCCTTTGTTTCAAAGGGGGATATAATTAAGGGTTCACAAAATTTGTTAAATTGTATCTCTTTCACGTACATTCCGAATCAATCGAAATGTGTCATTGTATTTTTTTAATTAACTTTTATTTGAGTAGCAAGTTATGTTGAGTTTTTACTTTCAAATAATGTTTGAAAAGTGTAGTGTACAAAAGCTATAAATATTCAGGACAATAAAGATTAAAGATGCATTCCATACTTGTTTATCAGATGTTTCCCACCCTATCTAAAGTTCAACATCAATCATATGATCAATCTATTCATACGGACGATAGTGTTAAAACGATCATCATATAGAGGTAACGTTTGCTCTATGTCTTCTATTTATTTTTATTTCTTATAATCTTTGATTCCAAAACATTCATTTTTTGTACATAAATTAGGCCGTTAGCTTTCTTGTTTGCATTGCTTTACATTTTTGTCTCATTGGCAATCATATCACACCTTTTTCTCTTATATTTACAGCTAAATTGTTACCTTTATTATATGTTTGCCACCAAATTACTTCAAAGATACTGCTCAAACTTTATAATTCCTGTGTTAAAGATTCAAACAGATAGCAAAGAGTGTTCAACTTGGATTCTTTTTATCTTGAAGCTGGTCATGGATAATAATACAAACTAACGTATACTGAACACCTTCAGGTAATGCACCATAAATTAAGTAAATTGATATTTTGCTAAACACATTTATTAACATCGGTAAATACTTCACTTGCTGATTACAAATTTAGACTACTAAAATTATTTTAACAAATCACCTACTCAGTACAGCAAACTGTAATTTGTTTAAACAGCAGACAAACACATTCTTTTAGTTAAGCTATGGTCATACCTTACCGGATAGCACAAATGGATGACTAACGGATGAAACAAAACTTTCTGTTGAAAATTTGTTATCCGTTGGTAGTCCGTGCATGTACTGACCAAATAAAACGGACGCATAACGAAAGTACAACGGACACACACATGATATAAAACGTACGAGAAACGAAAACGTACCGGACAGAACGGATTTCGAACGTACATCCAACGGACGAGTACCGCATAAAATGGACACCTAACCTATCTACTGGATAAAACGGACGAACAAGATATGTAGAAAAATAAAAAATGTAAGTCGCATAAATTTTCTAAAAGTTTCCGTTTAACTGGTTTTAATTTGTTTTTCAAGAAGCCTCCAAAGCTCATAGCTCTGGTCTGAAGAAGACCTACTTCATAGTGAAAACGTGCTCTTACTCTAAGATAATAATAAGCATTCATGACACTCAAGAAATCTAACATACCAATAATTTGCATTTCTGACGCGAAGTTTATCGGGATTTATCCGTTTCGCATTTGTTAATCATCAGTTTTATCCGCTATACGTCCGGAAGAAGTTCGTTTCACATCCGTTTATCCACATACGTCCGGTAGAAGTTCGTTGGTGAATTTTTCCACCGGACCACTAACGGATAAATAACGGACAAGTAACGGATACATATCAGAAACGGAGCGAGTACCGTAAAAGAACGGACGAGTACCGGATGTACAACGGTTACGTCATGAACATGCTCAATTTTTTCCATAGGACAGAACGGACATCAACGGATAAAACGAACGTTGAACGGACATGAAACGGAAATGAACGGACTTTTAACGGATGAGAACGTACATCTAACGGACATGAACTTATTGAAAAAAACATTATCAGTTAGGCGTCTGTTCGCGCTCTCCGTTAAGGTGTGACCGGGCTGACAGGACAAAATGCGTACAAAAATCACTTGAATATTCCAATTATTTGAAAAACGGAGAAACGGGCAAACAGTCGTAGTATTTATAGATTTGGTGTAGAAGAATATTTTTGTACAACTTAATGTCTTGTTTTCTCTCCCAGTGTTTGAATGTATCATTCAATAAATTCGATTCGCAAGGATATATTAACCTCTTACTTTTATTGTTGGTTTTTAACCTTTACCAAAGAAGACAGATAATTCATTTGAGCGTGAGGTAGAGTGCTGTTTTTGGTTCTTGAGTGATATGTTGATAGTAACACGTTCCTGGCGCAGATTGTTTGTTTTGATCGTTCCTAACACAGATTGTTGATTTTGAGCATTTCTGATGAACAATCTTGAATTTAAGCGTTCCTTTAGCAAATTTTTTTTTAAAGGTTCCTGAATCATATTGTTGATTTTGAGCGTTCTTTTAGCAGATTGTTGATTTTGAGCTTTTCTAAAGCAGATTGCAAGTGATAAGCATTCCTGAAGAAGATTGTATATTTTGAGCTTCCATGTCGATTACCCTTGATTTTTAACTTCCCTAAAGGAGATTGATTGATTTTGATCGTGCCTAACACATATTTTTTTTTTATTTAGAGCGTTCTTTTCAGAGATTTTTGCTTTGAGCTATCTTGAAGCATAATGTTTATTTTTGAGTGTTTTATGGCGCAAATTAATGATTTCGGGCGTTTCGGAAGCCGATTTTTAATTTTCAGCGATCATGACTACGATGAATTAAAAAAATCACGTCGATAATACACAGCATTGCTAAAGTGATAATATTTGGCATTATATAGCCAGGTCACAGAAGTACAAAAATGTATCAGTTAAAGTAACCATAATACACGTACTATCATTAAGTTTTTATCACAAAAAAAACCTAACATCGTTGCTAGATTGCAATTACATGTATATATATACAAAAGATGAATTATAGGTCGTTATTTATTTAACATAATGTCCCTTTTTTTGTATTTGTTTTAGACTTCTTAATTTCTAAGTGTTCCCTTAATTAAAAGGTATCGTAAGAAGCATCAAAGTCCGATAAACGTTGAACTCTGTGGCACATTGATCACAATATTACTTTCGTCATAAAAATTGCTTACTTTGAAATACATACATGTACAATGAAAGATTTAATATGGATTGCAAAGAATCAATGCTTTCAAAATATCAAAGGGAAGCGACAGATTTCAAAGGCACATTCTAACTTAAAAGTGGAAAGTAAACCGCAATAAAAAACAACAACTAAAGACGGAGTAAATAATAGCTATCAATAAAATATGAAGATGTGATGTGATTGACAATGAAAAGTATGCACCTTACAGTATAGTCGCAAATTACTGGCCCAGACATAAGAAATGAAAAAAAAATTAAAAAAACACAACTTAGCACATAATTTATAACAAAAGGCAAACATCACAAAAATACTGAACTTCAAGGAAAATTCAAAACGGAAAGCCCCAACCAAATGGCAGTTAACAATCAAACCTTATACGAAGTTAAAATTTGACGAAATGAATTAAAAAAAAACGGCAATTACTTGATTATAGGGTTTAAGAAAATGAGTGAATTATTCATTTTTTTCATTGATGCCCTCTCAGGAAACTGTCCTTAACTTTTAATCCAAAATGTTTCCCGAGCAAATCTGTCGGTCCTTGCCCATCCCACGTTGTGGTATTTTATAGTGATGGTAAGGATTTTGATTATTAAAAATAATTTGTACATTATCGAATTGGTTTTTTTTTAATATTGCTTGCTTATAAATCTTTTTTATATTTGCAAATACAGTCAGTTGATTTAAAAAAAATTGTTATGCATATATGTTTTAAGTACCTGTATGAATAAATAGCTGTGTAAATATATGTAACTGTATATCGTGAAACTATAATAAAACATTGAACCTGAAACTAAATTTACAACTTGTACAACATGATTGAAACATTAATTATCACGAAATCATTTCATTTTTTGATCTTCAAACTTTATTTAAACAATTATGAAATGATTATTTGTTTATTTTACAAGTTTTGCACACCTTTACTGGAATTGAAAAAATCTAAAATTTATTATCGTGTTTTTAAAGTCCGTCAGTATAAATCAATGTGCATCATGTGATCTTTTTTCTTCCTTTGTTAAAGAAAAAATGGATGATTACACCTGATTCGTTGGGCATTTTGTTTAGGTAAGACATACACAATGTTTAATATAGATCAACCATTTATACATACACTTTTTAAAGAAACTTGTGAGAGGGTCTTCATTCATTATGTTATTCCAAATAATGTGTTTTTCAAATTTATCTCACAGTTTACCCAAATGAATACAGGTCATAACATGCCGTAAAAAATGGTACGAAATAAAAAACAAAATAACCAATAAACCTACAAAATTATTCTATACCTGTACACTTTGTATATTTGTTTAAAATTATGCTCAATTTATAATCGCCTAAACAGACATTATCTTTCTAATTGTCGGTCAGAATTAATTATCTTGTGATAGTCTACTGACGACCTTTAAAAAGCAACACATATTTTGTTTATTTTTTCATTAAATCATCAATACCTTAATTTCCTTCGACAATCAAAAATCGCGGAATTTTAACGTTGCACGATCTTCTTTTTTTTGGTTAAGATCAGTTATAAATTGATGATCTTCCTTTTTGTCACGGCTGAGAGATGAAAATTGAAATTAAGTCATTAGAAATCATTTTCTTTGAGAACAATTTCGCGCTATAAAATTACTTTTAATTCCTTGAAGCTTCAGAGCAGGTACATGTAGTCATAACCCGTAAGTTAACTCATGTGACCACGGCCAACCTGCAGTTTCAGGTTACGTTATTTCAATCAAATTAGGCAACGTCATACAATGTATGCAGCACAGTATAACGTCTACAATGTCAGTTTTTTTTACCAAGTCGTTGGATGTCATGGTAGACAGATTAACATCAGCAATGATGTGTATATGCTAAAATGCTACATAATCAACTTAAGTATTGTAAGGTTTAACTGCGCACTACATTACTGCAAAAAACTGAAATGGGTATCATGGGTAAAATTAGAAGGAGGAAAACTTGAATTAAACTTTCCCAACATAATAATTTATCGTTCTGTATATCAATTAGGATGTTTTACATGTGTCTTTGCCTTTGATCATTGACATGACCAAAAATGATGTGAAAACCACGATTTTATTGCATACTGCATAATTTAAACGTTAATATAAAAAAAGATGTGGTATGATAGCCTACGAGATAACTCTCCACAAGAGACCAAAACGACACAGCGATTAACAACTATGGGTCACCGTACGGCCTTCAACGATGAGCAAAGCCCATACCGCATAGTCAGCTATAAAAGACACCGAAATGACAATGTAAAACAATTCAAAAGAGAAAACTAACGGCCTTATTTATGTACAAAAAATTAGCGAAAAACACACATGTAACACATAAACAAACGACAACCACTAAAGAACAGGCTCCTGACATGGGACAGGAACATACACATATAATGTGTCGGGGTTAAACATGTTAGCGGGATCCCAACCAAACCCCCTAACCTGGGACAGTGGTATAGCAGTACAGCATAAGAATGAACCACATGTATAAAAATCAGTTGAAAAGGGCTTAACTCATCAGTAGACAAAAATACAAATGGACTTAACAGGGGAATTGTATATCCCAACAACAAAAAGAACTGACAGCTAGTTCAGACCCCTAACAACTAAAAAACATGCATCTAAGACTAAATTATCAATCCGTACACATCTAACATCCAATGGATTTAGTGTAAAGAAGTCATAAATAAAGTCAGAAAAACATGACCTTGTTTGACGTAATCAATTCAACTATCGAATTTCAAACTTACCTTAGACGATGAAGAGATGACCAAATAGATATAAGAAGATGTGGTTTGGGTGCTAATGAGACAACTCTCCATACAAGTCAAAATGTATAAAAGTGAACCATTATAGGTCAGGTCAAGTATGGTTTTCAACACGGAGAATTCATTCATACCGAACAGCAAGCTATAAAGGGCCCAACCAGTTATATTGTGAAATCATTCAAACGGAAAAACCAACAGTCTAATCTATATTAAAAACGGGAAACGAGAAACACTCATGGGTCACATAAAAAACGACAACTATTGAACATCAGATTCCTGACTAAAGACAGGTGCAAACCAATTGCAGCTGTTTTAAACGCTTTAATAGAAACAAACCTTCACCCTTATCGGAAAAAATAGTGTAACATAACATCACAAAAAGACAAACTATAAAATATCAATTGAAATGGCTCGACTCAATCAAAAGACATATTAAAACACAAGTGAGCATACACTGAATGAAATGCATAGAAATGTGGTTATCTATTGGCGTCTCTCGTTATGGCATTTTAACTTTTGGTCCGTTTGGCTAAGCATGAAACACAATAACGCACTCATATATTCACATGAGCATGACGACAGTTCCTACATGTGTAGCTGAATCCATCTTCTTGCCCTCCCGGAGCTCATGAGATTTTCCGTAGTTTTGTTTAGGAGGGGCTTATATTAATCTTGCTTTAGTTATTAGTGTTGCTGGTTGTGCTTTAGATTTTTATCACTAGTAACAACAGATCAAATAAACAAGAAAGTACGATTCAAGAGTACTCGCAGTTACTGACAGGTAGTTAAAAGCCAAATACAATTAATAATAAAAATCATGCAAAACTAAAATCAACTATAACACATTTAGTATTTTAACGTCATGGCCAGTCAAGGAAGACATTTCAAATATATATGTATCGACAGGCAGTAGGATAGCTATATTCAATTCAATATTTAATTATTAATGTGTATTTTAAAATTAAAACGAAAAAAACTAATCGAGTGTTGCGTTTCTAAAGTCCGTCAGTATATTTATAAGTTTACAGGACAAAAAAGATGCAATATGGAAGAAAAATCGGAATATCTATTTCTTAATACGCGCTTATTGACACTGAAAATATATGAAGTAAATATGTCACTAGCACACTGTGTTACTAATAATGTCGTCTTATCAATACACCCCGAGTGTTGACGGCATAGAAAATTATCATTCCTCGCGTCTTTGAAGTAAAACATCTCCTAACATGGGACGTCTGTTTGGATGTGAGAAGAGTTTACATTTTAAACCATTGGCTGTCGGAAAGATATCGTTAAAGGCGAAGCCTCTTGAAGTGACAACAATGAACCGTTGATTGCAACAGTTCTTCTTTTGCATTTGCAATCAAAATTTCCAACGTTCTTCTAGGTAAACCTACTGAATATGCATGAAAAGTTGCCACTGGACGTTGATCAAACATAAATTAATCAATCAATCTTATTCAGCAAATTGTCTCAACTTTGTTAATCAATGTTGAGACTTGACAAATGGCCACTGATTTTAAGATTATGACGTCTCTATTTCGTATTATCTTGTATATTTATAGATAAAAGCTGCCGCGTTTTGCAAGCATTATGTCCATGAAAACTAGCAAGTAATATCTTTATATAGGAAACCAAGAAAACAAGTGGTAAGACAGGAGATATTAGAAAAGAAATGACCGTGTATTACCTCTTGCCCTATATGTAGTTGTACTATTACAAATATTACACACCATTATGATATAGTTACATGTAAACCACGCCATACATATATTTTTCTTTTATTCCGTAGAAATGGATAGATCAATAAAGGAATTGCGATTTATTCAAACTGTTTAATCAAGAGTTAAATATGGCACGAAGACAACCAGGCAATTGCTTTAAAGTCACAAACTCAATACACACAGCATCGGTTAAATCACTGACATTTCCGTCGTTGATACAACAAATACCGGTCGGCATTTGATGCATATAGTTAAGAAACTTGCCATAAACAAGTCAATCTCTAAACATACAAAACTTTAACAAAATAAGGTAACAAAACAGAACAGCAATTTACAATTTAAAAGTAATGTATACACTTACAAAACAACGACTATCAAAGGGCTTTCGAAAGCCGGTACACAAATTTGTAAATAGAACAAATAAGAGTGGAGCAAGGTACTTGATAAAAATTGGAAAACAATGAAATAGTAATTTTTATATGTTTTGTTCTTTCAGACATCCAAAATGGCCACTAACACCAATATATGTGGCATATGTTCACTTCGACAGATCACCCAAACATCTAACCATTGGTGCCCGCAATGTGAAGAAACTCTTTGTGATGAGTGCAGAGATTATCATAAATTACTAAAATTTACGCGAAGTCATAAACCCATACCAATATCGGATTACAAGTCAATTCCGTCATTTATAACTGACATACAGCAATCATGTATCTATCACAGTGAACAATATCAACAGTATTGCGTTGAACATGCGTTACCTATTTGTTACAAATGTATCACTGACCATCGTGAATGTAACGTAACAACTCTTGAGAAAGTCATCGATAACGTCAAGACCTCTGAGCAATTTATAGACTTAGAATCAAGGATTGAGGACTTATTACAAAATATCGATCAAATTAAAATAGACAGAAATTATAATTTGACAAAAATTGAAGAAACGAAAACGCGACTTGTTCAAGATATTAAACAGAAAAGAGCAGAAATAAACAAACGCTTAGACAATCTTGAGAAACAAATTATAAAAGATCTTGACGAAAAGGCATGTCAAAACTGCGAGAGTATTCAGAAAGTTTTATCACCGGTCAAGGAAACAGAAATCATTATCAGTAAATGTCAGCAAAATTTCCAAAAGATGAAACAATACGCATCTGATCTTCAAACATTTCTCGGAATGAACGAAATTAAGGTAAAAATTTATGAAAATGAACAATATCTGCATTCATTGAAAGATGCACAAAGTTTGGAGCGGATTGACCTCGGGTGGATGGTAGACCCATTTTTGAAAACAATTTTAAACAGTTTAATGAACTTTGGTTCCATTGAAGTTAAAACTCAAGCAAGCAACATTGAGTTTATTAGAGCGAAAGATAAACAAGCACAGTTACACATAGCTACGACGAAAAAAACTATTCACGATGTGAAGTTGATTCTACAGAGAAAAATTACAACAGTAACAACAGACATAACCGATATTCGGGGTTGTTGTATTTCAGAAGAGGGGGATATTTTATACACCGATTATCAAATCAAAAAAGCATCGCTTACGGTAATTGCATCAGATAATAAACCCAAAAATAAAATGTCACTATATCCTAGTTGGGGGTTTGACCTAACACTCATTGACGGCAACAGCGTTGCTATTACAACTGGAGGTTCAAGAGTGAATATGGGTGTGGATATCATAGATATCAAGAATCGAAGCAAACAAAAGTTCATTAGTCTGCCAGGTTATCCATTTGGAATCACTAGAAATCACGATTCGCTGTTTGTTTGTGTAAAAGATCATGGTATATACAAAATAAATATTTCGGACTTTACTGTATCTCACGTAATCATTTGTGATTTACCGTATCGTTCATACGTTTCTGTATTCACAGATAATATATATTACACTAACTATGATGACCATAGTGTAGTTTGTTGTGATTGTAATGGATCACGTGTTTGGTCCTTTGAAGATAAAGATGAATGGGTATTGAATAGACCGGTAGGCATCGCTGTTGATAATAATGGAAACTTGTATGTTGTTGGAGAAAAATCGTCGAATGTAGTCATTATATCAAACGATGGAAAGCAATACAAACAAATCCTGACAGAAAATGATGGTCTACTTTTTCCATCGGCTATTTTCTTTGATAAAGAGAACAACAAACTTATTGTTTCAAATGCATCGAACACTGCTTTCGTTTACAATATTTCATAATAATGATTAAGAACTTTTCATTTAATGTAATGTAACAAATAGAACCGTAATACTTATATTTATAGAGATAGAAAACCAAGCGATTCTCAACAATGTTAAAAAAAAGAAATTAGATTCAATAAAATCACTTGACTCTAATCTGTTTGTTGAGTTATTTACTCAATGTTTCATGTATTTGGAATCAGTTTAGCCTCAATTTCTAAAACCATTTTGATTCACTTGTTTTGAATATGAAGTAGGCAAATTGAAGCAATACAGAGACATATGTTCTTAGTGTTTGGAGCACATCATATTTAATGTCTAAAACAACCAAAACACACAGGACCATTAATATATATGTCCTATCTTCATTTCTGTGCAGATTCAATCTGTTCTAAATCTACTTTCGTCATATTTTACACGCTTAAAAACACCTTTTGACAGTTGATTATTTTTGTATGATCAAAATACGTAGACTGCACTTTTGCCAGTCATATCTACAAACAGCCGGAACAAATTTTTGACTTTCACATTAGTTGTGGTTATTATGAGAAAGAAAGATTCAAATATTGGTAACCTGCTGTGTCATGTGTTCACGTTGATTCATTGGTGGTTGATAAACTTCTAGTGCAAACATTTTATGCATGTTCATGACAATATATTAGTTTAATTTGCGCTGATATAGTTATACAATGAAGTATTATAAAGGTATCTTAGTGATGTTATTTGATCATAATAAACAGGTAAAAACACATTTTCATTCTTACCTAGGGAACAAATGGAGAAATGGGAAGTCACTAGTGGCACTTACTGATATTGTGTAAAAAAATGTTCATTTAAATAATTTTGTTTTCTTTACAGGTATCAGTCGGTCATAAAGACCCTCGGGGAATTATTCACTTTTCAATTTCACAGAGTTTCTGCCTTTTATAATCCTGGTACCTTTGATAACTGTTTACATATTGTTAATTCCAATCACTTCGGCGTTGTCGTGCTGAAAGACTGAAACTCTTGTTCCTTGTGGAATATATCCGTTCACGATAGTTTGGACACGTATTCCTTATGAAAAAATTGAAAAGGCAAAATATTATAATTTCACTTTAATTCACTATGTTGAAACATGTATAATTATAATCATCATAGAGAAGAAAAAAGCTTTTTTTTTTTTTAAAGTAAAAGCTGATGATTGAGGTATTTGATTGTAGATGCGAACCTATTGCTTAAAAAAAAGTGTTGCACATCTTGAATAGGAAAAATGAAAACGTGCATTTTGTTAGTTAAAAACATCTGCTAAATAGACGACGACGACGACGACGATGACAATGACAATATATATATCGATGACGATGAAGACGATGATGATGACCATGACCATGAAGATAATGATGAGAATAACAATGATGATGGGCCGACCAGTATTTTATCTTACTTTTATTTATGTAGAGCATATACCATATATATCTAATAGCAGAAAATACAAATTTTTGCTAGTCTTTGATTTACCGAGTTATGCATTGATGTCACGATCTCAGCAGCATTTACGCTTTCGCTATACCACTAACATGTAATGACATTAATTTAGTATTTATGTTCTAAAGACAGCGGTTTTGCTCTTTATTTGAACGAATGAGATCAATTTTCCCCTACGGTTTTAACAAGTTAATTTGGACTTTATAAGAAACATAGATCATATCATACCACCGTACCTTGTTCTGTCTTATATTCAAAGCTGGAAACAAATCAAGTTTCAATAAGTTACATCGGGGAATGAGGTGAAAGCTACCATAAGATTTGTTGATGACTTCATGGCTTCAATGGTCGTGTACAACTGAGTTGTCAACAACCTTTCGCCAATATTTTAATGTCATATAAATGAAAACAAACTACTTTTAACTTTTAGCCAGTATCCAAAGAACAGCATATAATTTATTAATGCATTAAGGTTATTACTGACCAGTAGGTATTTGCTCACTTGATCTGTTTTTTCTCGAATAAAACATGTTTGTCGTAAAATGTCATATGGACTAACAAGGTCGTTGTATTTATACGGCCGAATACATTGTCTGGATTAAGAAAATGTAAGGACTTTCCATATATTATTTAGTAACACCTAAATTCTGTTTACCATTTCAAGGATCAAAACAGCGATCAGTCATTGTAAGTGACCAACAGAATGTAGATTTAGGAATGAATTTTCAAACTTTAAGAGAATAGACAAAACATTTAAACTTTCAAATCTAGGGGGACATAATACATTTGAATAACGTATTATTATCTTTCATAAAACAGAGAGTGTTTTGTGTATTCCCAATGGAGACATGTAATTAGGACATAATACATTCGAACAACATATCATTGCCTTTCATAAAACGAAGAGGTTTTTTGTGTATCCCCAAATGAGAAATGCAAATAGAAAAGTTCTTAAAAACAGCAAAGTAGGCAAACATAAAATTTTAGAAATAATCGTGTCCATGAACCAGTCTTTTAAAAGCAAAACCTACTAATATTTTTGCCTTTAGGATATTTTATTTCTTGTCCGTATCGAATTTTTATAATTATTGTCCATGTATCGCTGTGGATAAGTTTATATACAATTTTATTTGCATTTAACTGTTTGTCTTCAATAACAGATTTATTCTGGTGATTCATATATACAGCATGTTTCGCTTATACATATTTACTATAAATTATATTTATATTTTTAACTGTTAACACCTGATTTTACATTTCTCGGTAGATTGTTCTGTGGTATTTTGTAAAATTATACACATCCATTTATATGAAAGGATTTTCTAAACGTGAATGATCTGTGGTAATCAACTGGTCGTCTTTGAATTTCTTTAATTGATGATATTACACCTTGTGTTTCGGATATCATTTAGGTCAAGTTCGAACAAGGCCGTTCATCCTCGTCAGGTGCCCTTGTCTATTTTATTTTAATTTGCTAAAACATTTGAATATAATTATGTTTAATTGTTATCAATATGTTTCTCTCGTGTAACGTATCAAATACAGTTACATTTTAGGGCACTACACCTGGTGAATCTGTAAAAACGTGATTATTTTTATGTCCTTTCTTATTTAATTATACTTGTATTATTTACAGTGGTTATAATTTTGCGAAGGTCAAGTACTCCTTCACGTTCTTATGATTCCGATAAGCAATTATATGCGGTTCGGGAAATAGATTTCTAGCAATTGTGTCATTTTAAATCAACGACCATTGTTTTCTTATTCGTCTTCCCAATCGTTTGAACGATCTATTCTTTCTATTAGACATTCTTGACGGTTAAGTCTATCCTGTACAATTTATTTTATATGTGTAACGTCGAACGTTTGTGTTCATACGAATAGGTTAAAATTGAGATGACTGTGAAGATGAGATCCAGATTGATATTAAGTTGCTGATAACCTCTCTTCTATAATGAATTTCTTTAAAATATAAAACAATCTCCTTTATTAGAAGTTTTTATTCCAATTACGATAAAAGCCTTCTTCGAGATGATATCTTTCGGTATGTCTATTCAGAATAAAATGATTGTGAATAAATCTCCTTTTAATTTTTTGAAGTTTTTTTTCTATTGCGATAAAGACCTTCTTAGATATGATATCTATTGGTATATTTATTCAGTATATTATGATTGTGAATCAATCTCACTACAAACCATTAAAGTCTGAAATGGCCTATATCTGTACTCGACTGTACTGATTTTTACTCGACCTGTCTGAATTGGTCTGACTTTTACTTGACATTACTCGACCCGAGTCTGAACCATACTTGACTGTACTGAATCGTACTTGACCCTTATCTTTGCCGTTGAAAATAGTCTGAACTATTACTCGACCAGTCTGAAACAGTCTTAACCCATTCTCGACATGTACTCGACCTATTTTTCCAGTCTAAACCATACTTAACCAAAGGTCTGAACAATACTCGACCAGTCTGAACCATACTAGACCAAAAAACCTGTACTTTTTTAACTGTTAAAATAAATTTCTTTTTAACTGACATATATAACAGCCAACAAAATTTATAAAAAAAAACTGTTAACCTTATAAAAGAAATATATCTCTGATTATATTTAGGATAAAAAAAAATATTATATATTAATTATATCAAAAAGGGATAAAATTAAATAAATAAATAAAATTGTTTTTCTGATTAGTGGTGAAATATAAAGTATAACCTCTGCTTGGGGGCAAACTCATAAATAAGATCACACCTGGTCAGAGGTATTAAATTCTAAATAACATTGATTCAAAATTGCAACATCCTGTTTAAATTAAATAACAAGGCCTTTCGAATATACATGTATGTACTAGATAAGTAATACACGAATTTAAGAAAATAGGGCTGTCTTTTTATCTGTAAAACACACATGTACTGAGGTAATTAGAACATATTAAAGTGCTTTATGCATGCCATGTTAATTTGACAAAAAAATACTTAAATTGATAGAATTTTTTTTACTGTTACTTTGGAATACATAAATTCCTTTTTTAAAAAGGTTATCAAGGATTGCTATGGAAATTCTATTATCATGATTATATTAAATTCTTGGTTTAATAAAACAAAACAATTAGGCTCTCATTTTTTAAAAATCTATTAAGTTGTTTTATATACTATTTTATATATATATCTTAATAAAAAAACATTCACTGCATTATTACCTGAACTCAACTGACACCATAAATCTATACTAGGCTTAAGTTAATGGTGAAAATAGTCCAGTTACCATAAAATACTATCGAAATATTCATAAAATTTTGAATAATATTGAAAATATTAGTCACAATTAATTTTTTTATATTATTTGATCAGCTTGTTTTATTTATATTTTAAAAGTTGATACATATTATTATCATGATTATGAAAGTGTTGATTAATATTGAGTTGAAGTTATATTATGATTGATTATTGTAAAATTTTATTTAAATACTGTATTGAATACATTTTTAATTTCAAGTTGTTGTTCAAATTTCATTTTTATTAAAAAAAAAATCCTAAATTGATCAAATTCAGTTGATAGATACAAAGAATAGGTCTAGGTTGGTTAAGACTTGGTCGAGTATGGTTCAGACTAGGTCGAGTACGGTTCAGACTAGGTCAAGTACGGTTCAGACTCGTATAAAATGGTTAATTTCTGGTCAGTACACATTCAGACTGTTAAGTATGGTTCAGACTACAGTCGAGTATTATCAAGTAAATCTCAGACGAATTCAGACTGGTCGAGTAAAAATCAGTACAGTCGAGTACAGATATAGGCCATTTCAGACTTTTAATGGTTTGTAGTGTCTACTATAAATTTTTAGAAGTTTTTATCTAATTGCGAAAAAAAGCCTTCTCAGAGATGATATCTTCAAGTATGTCTATTAGGTAGATGATGATAGTAAATCAATCTCCTTTTTTAGAAGTTTTTTTTCCAGTTACGAAAATAAATCCTCTCAGAGATTGTCTAAAACCAGTAACCTTGTCTATCTGCAATCTGTTAGGCACTATTAGCAAACTAAAGGTGACAAGAAACATGCGGTAATGTGTTTTGTCGTGATTGGCATGATTGGTTGAAAGAAAATAGGCGTAATTCGTAGAAAGACCAAACCTGGTTACGATTGAATTATGTATAAGCATCATATGTTGACCCGATGTACGTCATCAAGTATATGACGAGATTTCGATACTCAATTTATTTGTCTATTCATATAACAAGAGAATATATTTACTAAAACTTGTGATATTAGTCCTTTACTTGCTTCTTAATGGGTAGTTAAGTTACGTCCATGTGGTATCAGCAAAGATAGTGGTCATGATAAGTGAATGTTTAAGCGTTGTCTTGATAAATAAAAGGTTTCTGATTATTTGTTTTAGAACAATGGAAATTTCCTATAAGGTTTCACAGATTCCAATTAAGGTTGCACCCTTCAGTGAAAATACATTTGATACGTTGTTATGATAGTTGTAGAGAACCGTGCACGTGTATTGTTTGACTCGTGTAATAAATCGGACAGTTATTCTAATAGAATTTTAAGTAAACTAATTTATTCTTTTCAAATCCACATTTCTTGACTTTGTATTGGTTATCCAGCATATGATTTTCAAACAGTACTTTTCAATTTTTCTTAATGTAGAATATTCGAGTTCATTCGTGTTATATTAAATTATAAATGTGATTATTAATCTGGCAGTTTCGGCATAGAATTTGTATTCTCTTAGTCTGGAATGACTTGAGCTAAAGAGTGCAATATCAATGAAAGGACAAAAATGAAAGTAGGTCTACTAGGAGATTACCAATGATTACCAAGATTAACAAAATCAAGGCAATTCGGAGGTTGGACAACATGTGAAGCAAAGACTTCGAACATACATTTTATAAATAATTGTGTCCATGAACCGATCGTAGCAAAACCTACTAATACTTTTTGCCTATAGGATATCTTATTTCTTGTCCGTATCGAATTTTTATGATTATTTTCCATGTATCGCTGTGGATACGTTATATAGAAATTTATTTGCATTTAACTGTTTGTCTTCAATAACAGATTAATTCTGATGATTCATATATATACAACATTTTCGCTTATATATATTAACTTTTTAATTATTTATTATCATCTTTAACTGTCAACACCTGAATATACCTCTTCGCGGTAGATTGTTCTGTGATAATTTGTAAAATTTTACACATCTATTTATATGAATGCATTTTCCCAACATAAATGATCTGTGGTAATCAGCTGGTCGTCTATGAATTTCTTTAATTTGATGGTATTACACGTGGCGTTTGGGATATCATTTAGGTCAAGTTCGACCAAGGCCGTTCATCTTCGTCAGCTGCCCTAACCTAATTTATTTTAATTTACTAAAACATTTCATTATTATTAAAAAAAATTTTGCATAACTTTACTTGTATTAAAAAGAATAATCTTGTGTAGCGTTTTAAAGGTTCATCAGTATAAATGAATATTTATCATGTGACTTTTTTCTCCCTTGTTAAAGAATAACGGATGATTACACCTCATTGTGTGTTTGTGTATTTAATTAAGGTAAGTCGTACACAATATAAATACATTAAATACCTGTTATGCATATTGCATTTAAAAAAAGGAAATTCTCGTGACAGGTATTTCATTTCAATCAAACGATTTTGTCTCTTAATTTATCTTAATGAATACTACAAAAATGGGTCATAATAATGTCATAGAAATGGCACGAAATAAAAGAACATTTACAAAATCATTGATACTTTTATGCATTTTATTCATTCTTTATTTCTCTACAACAATACCCAGTTTATAAAGGTTATCTCATATATTATCTTTGAGAAAGTCGGTCAGATATAATGTTGTGATCCTATATACATGAGTCATATAATTATACTAAACTTCGCAAGTAATGCACACCTAAATTAGTACATATTAGTTTTTTTTGCAGTATGCTTTTGTTAAGCAGTTTGGTTAATTTAAATTGGCTGGTCAAAATGATAAAAAATACTTATTATCACCCCTAGTTTTTGGTGGGGTTCGTGTTCTTTATTCTTTGGGTTTCTATGTTGTGTCATGTGTACTATTGTTTTTCTGTTTGTCTTTTTCATTTTTAGCCATGGCGTTGTCAGTTTGTTTAGATTTATGAGTTTGACTGTCCCTTTGGTATCTTTCGTCCCTCTTTTATTAAGCCTTTACATAGTTCCTTGTCAGATGGATTATAGAAAAAATCGATTTCTTCATCAGGCCAGCGCACTTAGGTGAGGTTTATAATTCATTCAAAGTTGGAAGGCAAGTAAGTGCAACTATCCACGATTTCCCTTGATTACTTGTTTTTCGGAATTAAAAAAAGGTTTCTAACGTAGGGCGTCCGTTTGGATGTTGGTGTTTGGTCATTTTTCAAGTACATGTATGTCGAGTCGGAAAGTTTGAGTAGTGGCAATAACGGAACATTTATTGCAACACTTGCTATTTTTTATTGCCAGTCTTTGTTTTCTATTCTTTATCTATAGCATCCCACCCTTGACAGCCTACCTACAATATATATCAACATAATCCAGTTCTGGATGAGCAATAATGTGGTTGTCACTGGATGCTTATGCCAATTTATCCATCGATCTGGTAAATCAACCCATCATGTTTTCTGAAATTAAGTTTACTTTATAAAAGGATTTAAAAAAACACAAACATATTTGAGTTCCATGTCGACAAGGAACAGTATTATGTGGAAAAGATTCAAATTGTAGACTATTTTAGTGAATAAATCTATAGATACATCTGGTCTAATTAAATTTAAAGTTATGTTTATATCCGGATAATAAATATGA
Source organism: Mytilus galloprovincialis (assembly GCF_965363235.1). Taxonomy (NCBI): domain Eukaryota; kingdom Metazoa; phylum Mollusca; class Bivalvia; order Mytilida; family Mytilidae; genus Mytilus; species Mytilus galloprovincialis. Next base: position 35,523,275 of record NC_134851.1, on the reverse strand, counting down.
AAGTCGAAAGTCGTCGAATTTTTTTTCGATGATTAATTAGATGACAACTGCACATTAAAAAATTGAAAACAACACGTTTAAAAATGAGACAAATGTATTCATGTGTATTTATGAATAAAAACTGCCGCTTTTTGCAAACGATACTGTTCGTGAAATCAAATTATTTATCTCCTTATCTGCAAATGATGCCAGGAAAACTAAAGTGGTCACACAGGAGATATTAGAAAAAAAATCACAGTACTATACGAGGTTATACCCCTTTAAAGACGTATATGTAGTTGTCTTAAAAAATATTTTACACAATAATGTTATTATATAATTACATGTATCCTATACATATGCTTTTCTATCATTCTGTAGAAATGGATAGATCAATATACGAATTGCGATTTATTCAAAATTTTAAACTAGAGTTAAATATGCTATGAATCAAAGGACTTCCGAAAGCCGGTAAACAAATTTGTAATTGGAACAAATATGAGTGGAGCAGGATACTTGATAAAAAGTGGAAAACAATAGGATAGTAATTTTGATGTGTTTTCTCTTTCTTTCAGACATCCAAAATGTCCACTAACACCAGTATATGTGGCATATGTTTACTTCGACAGATAACACAAACATCTAACCACTGGTGCCTGCAATGTGAAGAAGCTCTTTGTGATGAGTGCAGAGATCATCATAAATTACTAAAAGTCACGCGAAGTCATGAACCTATACCAATTTCTGATTACAATTCAATTCCGTCATCTATAACTGACATACAGCAATCATGTGTCTACCACAATGAACAATATCAACAGTATTGCGTTGAACATGCGTTACCTATTTGTTTCAAATGTATCAATGACCATCGTAAATGTAACGTCACAACTCTTGAGAAAGTCATCGATAACGTCAAGACCTCTGAGGAATTTCTAGACTTAGAATCAAGGATTGAGGACTTATTACAAAATATCGATCAAATTAAAAAGGAATGTGACAAAAATTGAAGAAACAAAAACGCCACTTGTTCAAGAAATTCGACAGAAAAGAGCAGAAATAAACAAACGCTTAGACAGTCTTGAGAAACAAATTATAAAAGATCTTGACGAAAAGGCATGTCAAAATTGCAAGAGTATTCAGAAAGTTTTATCACCGGTCAAGGAAAACGAAATCATTATCAGTAAATGTCAGGCAAATTTCCAAAAGATGAAACAATACGCATCTGATCTTCAAACATTTCTCGGAATGAACGAAATTGAGGTAAAAATTTATGAAAATGAACAATATCTGCATTTATTAAAAGAGGCAAAAAGTTTGGAGCAGCTTGACCTAGTGTGGAAGGTAGACCCATTTGTGGAAATTATTTTGAACAGTGTAAAGAACTTTGGATCAATTGAAATGAGAACTCATACAAGCAGCATTGAGTTTACTAGAACGAAAAATAAGCAAGCGCAGTTACAAGTAGTAACAACGAAGAAGACTATTGACGATGTGAAGTTGATTCTACAGAAAGAAATTAAAACAGACGGAATTGACATTAGAGGTTGTTGTATGTCAGCAGAGGGGGACATGTTATACACTGATTATCAATTCCAGATAATCCAGGGTTCATCGCTTACTGTAATTGCATCAGATAATAAACTCAAATATAAAATGTCACTAAATCCTAGGTTAGGGTTTGACATAACACTAATTGATGAAAAAAGTGTTGCTATATCTGAAGAATCAAGGGAAAAGGTCGGTATTGATATCATAGACATTAAGAAACTAAGCAAAACAAAGTTCATAAAACTACCTAGTAGTCCATATGGAATCGCACGAGATCACAACTCGCTGTTTGTTTATGTAGAAGGACGTGGTATATACAAAATTAATATTTTGGACGGTACTACATATTGCGTGATCAGTTGTATTTTACCGGCATATTCATACGTAGCTGTATACACAGACAGGATATACTACACTAACTACGAAGACGACAGCGTAGTATGTTGTGATCGTAATGGATCACGTGTTTGGACTTTTAAAGATGACTTGGTTTTGAATGAACCGGAAGGCATCGCTGTTGATAATAATGGAAACGTGTATGTTGTTGGAGTAAAATCGTCCAATGTTGTCATTTTATCAAACGATGGAAAGCACCACAAAGAACTTCTGACCGCAGATGATGGTCTAAATTCTCCATCGGCTATTTTCCTTGATAGAGAGAACAGAAAGTTGCTTGTTGTAAATACCAAGCAAACTGCTTTTCTTTACAATATTTCGTTAGAGTAACTAGAAAAAAATGCACATACGATTTGTGTGTTAAACTGAACCGTTCTTAATTTTTTGATAGTGATTTGAAACCAGCGGTTCACAACAATGTTACAAAATTGAAAGTAGAATGAAGTAAATTTAATGTAAGCTGTTTGTTAAGTAATTAATTCGATGTTGTATTTGTGTGAAATGAAAAAGGACCTCAAATATCAGCAACCTTTGAATATAGTCTATGTGTTCAATGAATTAAGCTTAATGAAGAAGTTATAGAAATTATTTAAAGTGTATAGAGTCAGCTGTTTAGATACAGACTAATCACGACGTATCTAATACTTACATTTTGTACATTGGTATACTTACATCTTATTCAATACAATGCCTAAAATACCAATGTAAATTGATTATTTGCGTAAGGATTAAAAGACGCAGATTGTAGTCTTGTCAGTGATATGTACATGAATATGAAACAATTTTATACTGTTCATTATATTTCTGCTGAAAAGTTAACAATAGCATGAGGCAGAAACATTTAAAGTTTTGTAGCAAATATTTCATGCATGTTCAGGACGATGTTCAATTTGATACCGTCTTTCAGCAATATAGAAAAAAATATCAAAGTATTTGACATATTATTTGATGTTTGAAAGAACAATATACCGCGTCATAAAATCCCTTCTACATTCCATGTGTCCAAACAATTGGAGAGATGGACAAACAGGCGTAGTACTTATAGATTTGGTGTACAAGATTGTTTTTTTAAAACTTTCCTTTTTGTATTCTTGTTATGAATCATTCGGTAATGAAAGATAATTTATATCCACCTCTGACTTTCATAGTTCGTTTTAAGCGTTTTTAAAGCAGATCGTTGATTTTGAGGGTCCACGAAGCAGATTGTTGTTTTTGAATGTTGCTGACGCAGATTGTTTGAATTTGTATTCTTGACGCAGATTGTTGGTTGTAAAAAGTAAAATAACAAAAAAAAAAACGCACTTCTTGGGAAATTTAAAAGGGAGAGTCAGTAATCAAAAGGCAAAATTTAAAGCTCAAACTCATCAAACGAATGGTTAACAACTGTCCTATTCCTGACTTTGGCATTTTTCTCATGCCAACAATGGTAGAAGAACCCAGGTGTGATCGATAGCAAAACTTCTAACTTGTACGATAGTCGCTTAAAACTCCATTATATTGACAACGATGTTGAACAAAACAAACATATGTCGTAATATGTAAAAATGTCAAAATAAGGCTACAGCAGACAACGTTGTGTTATAATCTTAATCACGTTAAAACAAAACCAATCATGTGACAAAAAAACACAAAACCGCCTACATACAAAGCACATCAGCAGAAATGAAACATAAAATACAATTTTCACCATAACACAATAACGCAATGACGGGATGTTTAGGTAAGTATAGAGCAACATCATATATAACAACAATAAAAAACCGCATACACGCAACAAGGTATATATACAAAGCAAATTAGCAAAAATAAAAAAAAGAATACAAAGGTTTTACCATAGAACAATACCACAATGCCGTGATGTATAAGTACAAAGCCACGTCAAAAGTATATCACTAAAATCATACTAAACAGTAAAAGTAATATTCATAAAGACAAATAAAAAAATACTTTAAACAAGATGATAAACAACGTCATTACTCATGATATATACTTCAAGACCCTCATGTATTATTTGTGAAGTTGATACGGAATATTTACCAACAAGGTTTTGGTACCTTCCGATAAACTTTTTTGAAAAAAAGGGCGAGACGTTCTTTGAAATTCAACTTATTCATCAACCTTTTACTCAGACACTGGTTCCTGCGGCATATTGTTGGTTTTTTTGTTTGTTTTTTTTTTGTCGTTTCTGACCCAGTCTTTTGATTTGGAGCATTTCTGACGCAGATTGTTGACTTTGATCGTTCCTTTAGCACATGGTTGAGTTTGAACGTTCATGAATTGGATTGTTGATTTGAGTGTTCTAGACGCTGATGTTTGATTTTGAGTGTTCCTTAAGGACATTCTTGCTTTGAATGTTCCTAAATCAGATAGTTAATTGTGAGAGTTCCTTGAGCAGATGGTTGATTCTGAGCATTCCTAACGCAGATGGTTTATTTTTAGCGTTCCTAAAGCAGGTTATTGATTATGAGTGTTTCTGTAGCAGATCGTAGATTTTGAGCGTTCATAACGCTGTTTGTTGCTAGTTTGCAATTACATGTATATATATATATGTTGTGTACAAATTTTATTGTTGTACAAGTTGTCAGTGTTTTATGAACCGGTTAACACAACAAATTGATGCAAGCACACAGTCTTTTGTTTGGCATATTCCTGTCAAATTTCAAAAACTATATGATACAGTCTAATAATGAGCATTGATACTAAAATATTATAAGAACATAAAAAGTATTTTTTTTATGAATATGTGCTTGGAATATACAGATTTTTTTTTTTTAGAATTTAAACAATTCAGGTGTTTTCATTTCCAATTTGAGGACAAAGAGCAAGGCACTAAATGTTAGGTTAAATTTAAGACATCAAACTGATACATTTTAGAAGATAAAGTTATAGACCTGATGCAAGAAGGTATGTGTCAACAAACTTATAACATGTATACAAAATCTCTGTACAAATTACAGTTTTTACAAACTTACATCTTGTACACAACATATACAATAGATGAATTCGTCGTTTATTAATTTAGATTTAATTACAAAGAATCAGATGCTTTCTATATATCAAAGAGAGGCGAACGATTCCAAAGGGACATTCGAACTCATAAGTCGAACATAAACCGACAAAAAGAAAACTAAAGACGGAGCAAAAATTTACTATCAATAAAATATGAAGATGTGGTGTGATTGCTTATGAAAAAAATATACCATACAGTATAGACGACAAAAGCTGGTCTAGACATATAAAATGTATAACCAACTCAATAGACATGACTAAGGACATAATTTTTAACAAAACATTGGACTTGAGATAAGCACTTAGAATTCAAACGGTAAAATCAGTTAAAATTAGCAGTATTCAATAAAAAAGGTAGAGGCACAAGCATCAATAACGTTAAAACAGTAGAAACATAAAATTTAGGATACAATATCCCGTTTTCGACAAAGTGCTTAGTGGTAACGAAATCCTTGACTAATTAACAATGTATCAATTCTACATTTTATTAGGGAGAATAAAGGAAAGATACAACTGACTTTCCGGGCAAATTGTACGAATAACGGACTCCATTAAAATTCAGTGCAAATTGTTTGCTTTGATCTTGAGTATTCAAGACTACAACGGCAATGGTTCCAAGCGGATTTTCGAACGCAACCGATCGCAAACCATTCACGTTATCAGTTGAATCGATTCTGACTGCTTGTGTCTTGACTACCTTTGACAAATGCCCTATGATGAAGTATTCAACCTCTTTTTGGTACCGGTCAGACCCGGAATAAACTGTTACCACACCTCTACAATCTTTGCAACCTTGAACCTGGACCATAGGTCCGTGATTTTGATCAAGGGCAATATTCCAGAATAAAACTGCTTTAGCCCATACTCTTGGTTGGTGAAGGAAAAGATTGTCAAAATTCCAAACCAAGTTGCCTTTAAAATCAGGTGAAGCCGCAAAACCAGAACATTCTGTAAAATACTGGTCAATATTTGAAAATTTTGAATGAAGTCTTTCCGGTTCAGATTTGTCCCCAGCGTAGCAATGCCATGCCACGCCCCCAACATATTGTTTCGCATCATTGTCTCGAAGAATGTTTTCCGGATACTCGTGAAGATCCCAGTTATGGTCAAGAATTAGAATTTTAGTGTTAATATTATTTTGTCGAAACAGTGGTCCCATATGCCATTTAATAAGATCTCTTTGTATCTGCCAAGACATTGTCATGGTTGGGTAACCACTTGTTTGATAACGAGGCTCATTTTGAATTGTAATTGCAGTTATATCTATCCCTTCTGCTTTGTATGCTTGAATAAATTTTACAAAGTATAGAGATAAAGCCTGTTGGTATTTTCCGTCCCAATCTTGATGAAAATCGCCGCCGTATAAAGTATTGGTCGATTTCATCCATGCCGGAGGACTCCAAGGTGTAGCAACTATTTTCATAGACGGATTAAGACTCAATGCTTCCTTTATGATAGGAATAAAGAATTCGCGATCTTTTTGAATACTGAAGTGATTCATCTGGAAATCTGTTTGTCCATTGGGTATATCATTGTATGTATATGGAGGGACAGCTTGAAAGTCAGATCCGCCCATTGTTATCCTTATGTATGACACACCTACAAAAGAAAACAGCAATACTTTTACATATACAATAAAATACTAAGAACATTATGGTTAATATCAATTTTATGAAAGCAGTAATAAAAACGTGGCACACATATTTTGTGATTTGCTTGAAATTGTGTTTGTTATTACGGATAATTATCGCTACTTTAGAAATTTGTCTTTTATCTTAATAACTGATAATTTCCTTTCATATCATGGTAGAGTTAAATGAAAAATTTTCACTGGAAACTATGGCGCACACGCCGTTGTCAATGCAAACGGCGTCATAGGTAAATTAGCGATAAAAATATTATCATTTGTCATCTAAAGTGTATTGCTTTCTCTATTTCGTCGTACCGCCTTAAAGGTAGAAAATCAATTGAATTTTACTATTTAAAAGGCGAGGCTTGCCGGGCTTTTTAAATAATCTAAATGTAACTGTTGAGACTGACGATATATCGTAATACACGAGTTATCATGTTGAAATCTGTTTCTTTAAGAATTTTTATCCCTCCTTTTTAAAGGTTTGAAGACAGTTTGTATGTGACGTCATCAGGTATGGTTGCCACTTTTTATAATGTCACAATAGGACAATTCAGATAAAAAACCAAGAAAATTTCGACCAATCATTTGCAGAGATCCAATTTTTCACTAGTGAGGAGAAATATTTTTATCACACCGATCAAGAAATGTAAAAATAGCGAAAAATTAGAGAAAAGTATTTTCACACTCGGTGTAAATGTCGAACTACAGTTAATAATCATAAATGATAATACATAGTAATTGAACTTTTTTGAGTGTATACTGTAAGAAATAAGAGAAAACAGTGGTTTTCTATATGCCTTTTTTTCTGCTTCTTTGTTACATTTTTGTTTGTTGTTTAGTATTATTAAGATTATAACTATAACACAATCATGTTGACTGCTGTACACCTATATTTGATATCTATTATGTCTGTTTGCTTTGTTCACACATTGTTATCAATCTCATGGAATAGTATTCGACTGGCGTACAAGTGAGAGATTTGGCTAGCTATAAAACCAGGTTTAACCTACTATTTTATATTAAGAAACTAATTGTACCAAGTCAGGAATATTAAACTGGTTATCCATTCGGTGTGTTGTGTTTGAGCTTTTGATTATACCATATGATTAGGGACTTTACGTTTTAAATATTCTTCGGAGCTCAGTATTTTTTGTGATTTTACCTTTAACCGATAACAAAAACATGGTAAATTTGTTTTACAAATTAGAAATAAGAGACAAAAACTGTGGGTATCGCATACACTCAAAACCGAAGAAGACTTATCATATCCACAGGTTTAACGTCCGTGATATTAAAGGCCTAGCCCACCGTGTGGATGTAGTCTTAGTAAACTATACTGAAGAGAAAAATAATACTCACCAATTCCATCTGTAGGGCTAAAAAGTTGTCTCATAATTTCATGTCTTTTTGGACTGTGGTAGATTACAGAGGCAGCTGAGTTCGACAAACCGGCGCCAAAACCCTCCATCGTCTGATAACGCTGGTTCTTGTTGATATTTATTTGAGGCAAATTATTATTGTCATGCAAGGGATACAGATCTGCTTCTTGTGATAACTTCTTCGACTGGTCACCAGTAGTAAGAAGCACTTGCACCTTCGCTCTGTCCAGCGTACTGAATAGGAACGAATCGACAAAAGTGACAAAGAGAAAGGAAACTGAAATCAAAACATCAATAGATTAATGTATTACACTATTAGTTGCTTCTTTATATTATGCTACAAAAAAAAAAAAAATCAAAAATGTATTAATTCGTGTTGGCTTGTTTTAACTCATCGGTTACCTCTATTCTTTATTTTTTTCAAATAAGCTGTACTTAATTTAAAACTAAACAATCGTATAATTAAAGCGATTCATTTGACGTACGTCAATATTAGTCTCACATTTTTATTACATATATATATTTATTTTCGGAATAGATTCATTGTGATTTTGTACATACTTGACCAATAATTTTAATTTTCTCTTCCAAACTATAGGTGCCATCGAAAATCTTTAAAACTTAATTGTAATTGTAAAATACATGTGAATACAATATACATTCTCCTTTTAATGTCAACTTACAACAAATTTGTCGTCCTTCCATCTTTGTTTTATAAATGTATGTGTGTTCCTTCTTATTGACTTTTCCTTCATAGTATTGGTATATATAGTCTGAGATGTTATCTTCTACAGATGTAGGCCATACCTATTTATGTATTTGTTTAACGTCTACGTAAATTGTTAGCTTACTAGCCTATAACGCTATACTCACTATTAACCTCCATTTGGCACTTTAAGTTATTTTGATAAAAAGAAATGTGTTCAATAATTAGCTTAGCAAAACTAGAATAACACATACGATTGTTCATATTGGATATTGGATATTTCGAACCAAGTAACGATATATAGGACAAATCTTATCAAAATAACGATATCTGACTTAGATGAGAACACGAGTAAGGCTATATCTAAATTTTAATCAGATTGCATATGAATAAATTTAAAATGTCACTTTCAAGATCTTATTGTGAAACTTCAACAAATTTTCTTATTTTTTTTTTGGTTTGTGATTAATCTAAGACCATCCAAAAATTACGGGAAAACTAAGAAGAATTACAGTGTCCAGTATTTGTCGTTGGTTCATGATCATAGGACTCAACATAACAGAAGTATATATCAAATATGATTCGATTGCAAAGATCAACCACCAAAATTGGAGCTGATAAAAAATAAAATGCATCCGGTTATTGCATACATGAAACATGAAACATAACATAAAAATATAAGCAGACGTAGAATGATTGCCAATAACTCATCGTTAGATACCAAATGAATAAGAAGCTAACAAATATTGGTCACCGTACGGCCTTCATCAAATGAACAAAATGCATACCAAATAGACAAATATAAAAAAAAAACGCGAATAATAACAGCCTGATTTATTTATGAAACAATGAAAACTATATTTTTTATTAAAGCAAAATTACACCAAAAAAAAAGGCCAAAGGCATGAAAATTAACTGTATTAATAACAATGATGACATTAAAATTTACATAAAAAAAACCAAATATGATATTATAGCAACAAATCAATCACTGAATGGCTTCTAACTTGGAACATGTTCATTACTAACATAAAAGAGTAAAAAAAATATAAAGTTTACAATATTTGTTTTATTAGGAGGCATTCAGGTTTGTTTTTGGTGTTGGTTTTTTTTTTGGAGGGGACAAAATTCTATTTACATTTATTTCCATGAACATTTTCTTTTTTGTGGGGAACATATAATTTGCTAAAAAGTAAAGAATACAGAAATAAAGCACTTCTATTCAGACCCCTCTTTATGGCGGTAAGCATACGCGTGTCTTTATAAGAAATACTGTAAACTTACATTATTATATTTGCGTATGGTCATATTGCACATATTGTGTTTCGTACTGAATATGCATGAAATATTTGCAACTGAACAATAAGCAAACACCAATCAATAGTAAGTGATCCTGTATTTTAAAAGAAGTCGATCAGTTTTTTTCCTGATGAATACAAGGAGATGTTGAGAAAACATAAATGAGACAGCAACCCAACTACAAAATATAATCAAAAGTTATCTAGAGGGCAACATACATGTACATGCTAAGTCTTCAACACTCAATAGTGTCTTATTCATGCAAGCATTTTGTAAATCGTCAAGAGTCGTTAAAAGTTCAAAAATGTTGACTGAAACAATCAAACTGAGAGCTCTTTCATCCACACACAGTTGTCCTAATAGAAAAACAAAGGGACTAAACTTTTTTTTTAAATTTGATAAACTGAGAATTAGCATGAATACCATACATTGTAATACCCTTGGCCTATCTATTATAGGTCATTTGTCTACTTTTTGAAATACCTTTAGTTCTTAAACTTGTAATCTCTACATAGAAAGTGTGAGAAGTATAACGAAAAGGATAAAATATTATTTTAGAGTGCATCCGGTTCAAGTCACGGATAATGTACACACGATATTCAGATATTATACATGTAGTTGCATATTAAATAAAATATTTTTTGATAATTTTTTTAAGTTATATATTTTCAAAAAGAAAACGATAGTATCTACGTTGCGTGTACGTTAATTATAAAACGATTTCAAATGTTGATTATGCCATATTTAGCTTTTAAGGGGTCATCTGAAAGATGCCTCCGGGTGCAGGAGTTTTTCGCTGCATTGAAGACATATAATTTGTGGCCTTCGGCTGTCGTCTGCTCATCATGGTCGAGTTGTTGTCTCTTTGACACATTCTCCATTTCCGTTCTCAATTTTATTTGGGTAGACACTACATCTGTTAAGTGCATATATGAAACATTATATGTCAATAAAAAAAAGAAAGAAGGCTAAAGTGTCCAATGTGTGTTAACTTGTTTTATGCGCCTGAAATATTTGCCGCTGGACTTTAAGTAAACAGCCTTCAATGGTGACTGGCACGGAATCAATAGGAGTCGGGTATTCTATTTCATATATATCAAAATGCATGTTATTGAGCCTACTGTTCGGCAAAAAAAAATTAAACCGGCACAAAAATGTAAACCGCAAGGTCAATAATGGTGAATGCATTGACAAAAACAATCAAATCACCCAAATTCTAAACCCAATTTTCGAAAAAAGCGAAAAAAAAAACCAAAAAAAAAAAACCAACACCTGTGGTAACTTATTAAGCTCTTTTAAAAATACAAGATAAGGAGACGTGACATGATTACTGATGGGGTAACTAATCACAAGAGACCATACAACGTAAATTTTACATGTTACAACCGTAAGTCACCGTACGGCATTCAACACTTATCAGGAAGGCAATATATCATATACCAACTAGTAAGCCTGACTACCGGCCAATCTAGACTGTGTCTACTCTTCGATATAGGACTTCAACTTGCATTCACTACATAGCAGATAGAAGTAAGATGGAAATTATAAAATATTATTAATGTGCATCCTGTTCAAGTCACGGATAGTATACACACGGGGTTAAAATATCCAAGTTACATAAACGACATGTGTTTAAATGTTTTGTTTTTTTTACTTTTGAGTGAAGTTGTATAAACGTTTAAATTTTATGTACGTCACGTTTAGGTCAAATATGAAACGATTACAACTTGGGATCACTGAATTTAGAGCTATGAATTAGTAGTAGGGATATTATAATTATGATGCACTTCCCATTTGGTTAAGGTGTTGATAACTTTAATTGAAGTTCAAAAACACAAAATCATTAACATTTGACTGAGACATAACATATTATTTAGTAATCGAATTTACGTACATGAAGATTAAGTCTTTGTTTGATAGTTGTTTCATTTCAATACAAACGAAGTTGTTATCCGTTATTTTGCATTACATATTTATTGGTTACCTCTCTTTTCCTGTAAACATTTCAAATGACATTAAACTGATTTTCTAGCATAGTTTAAAAAATACAGGATAACACGTAGATAAAATGATTAATTAAGAAGAAAATGAGAAGGAAAAAACATCACAATAAATAAATACACAAAATTAATCAAAAGAATGAACAACAATTATAAGTCTAAAGAGCAAATCGGCACGCCAACAAAATACTATTTTTTTATCACACAATGGAGAAACAATACACTTGAACCAAAAATGAAGAAAAGAGAAGCAAAGGACAAGATACGAAGTGAAAATAAAAAAAATAGGTCGAAAAATGACACAGTCACATAACAATGAATATTGGTACAAAGAAAAAGTAGATGGACTTCCAACTGTCAACAATACACTTCATATACATCATTTGTGTTCATTGACATTCGTCTGTGTATATGTTTTGTTTGTTAAGAATACTTAACACATGACATGGGCAAAATCTCTTTGTTCTTACTGTACTATAATCTGGATAATGCACAGCAAATGTGTGCATTAACTACCTCAGATATACTGCACAGTTCAAATCTATTTTTACCTTTAGGGGCGGTTCCTAGATGTTGACAGGGGCGTTATTCTATCAAATTAAAAAAATATATCACCGAGTGTAGCGAGACTAAACAATATTGACGATTTTAAGGCAAAACACGATACTTTGTCCAATCCTAGGGTGAACGATATGTTCGTCCCCACCCCCGAATCCGACTTCTGCCTTGAAATCGCGACAAAAGGAGTAGGTCCGGTAAGGACCAATTTTGGCCTCAAATTTCAGGTTCATCTGACGAAAGATTTTGACCACTTTTTAAACACTTAAGTGTCTATTTCTTTTGAATCAATTAGTTTATGCGAAAGATTTTAACTGATTTAGTCATTAATAACGACCCGATTCAAGCTCAAATATGAAAAATCTACCAAATATGCCGAAAAATGTCAATTTTCAGATGTTTTTTGTCAAAAATGAAAGTGGCCGCATCCGTGTTCATTCTCAACCTTTATATATGTTATGTATTATCATAAAATACAAGTTACATTTCAATATTAAGGATGAACACGAATGCGGCCACTTTCGTTTTACACGAAAACCGTGTAAAATTTAACTAAAATACTAGAATTGTGAAGATTTCAGTAATTTAGCATTACTTTATGGTGCTAGTATCCGATATATATGCGTTGTATTGTCAAAAACAGCCCATATTTATGTAGCAGAAGCATTCTACTGTCCAATGAATAACTAAAAGTTAACATTTTAACAATTTTGTAAAACTGCAATATTTTGGGGCCAAAAAGGGGTCTTACTGGACCTACTCCTTTAACTTTGTACAAACATCGTAGTTTCAAAATAGGAAAAAAGAAAGGTTTCTCATGCGGTTTTTTTTTATCTTAGCTTGAACATAAATTTTTTATTATATTTTGCGTACAACATAAATCTAAAGTCAGAAAGAGAGTTAAAACAATGTTAGGTCATTTCCGCCAAAAAATAAATGTATCTAAGAATATCCGAATAAAAGAAATCTGATTTGGATTAGTTTTAGACTCAATGGAATTTAATATAACGACTTTTTCAATATCTATTCCCCATATTTTTGGATCGAATTTAAAGGGGTCATATTTAAGTTTGTTTTAAAACAAGGAGATTAGCTGGAGATCAATCGGACTTCATTTAGATGGACGTGTCTTAAAAATAATACAGTAGATACAAAGAAATTTGGGGGAGGGGGAGGAAAAGATTGGAAAGAGAAACGTATTTTCTGTTTATTCAACATTTAAAATTTAGGTAATATAACATCTTCCTCGGTTTATCTTTTTCTATTAAAGCACATGATCGAAAGATATTCAAAATCAATTAATATAAACTCCATAACCCTTTCAGTTATGATTTTTTTTTCATACAACGATTTGAAGGTACTCAAATTGTCAAAGTCTTAATCGTCACTTATTAAATAAATAAAATGGGAATAGATTAAACAGAAACATTAAGAAAAAATCTACCATTAAATCGCAATTTTACAAAAAGTCTAAACCCCAAAAAAGTTGTCAATTTAAAACTCACCAATGAAAGTCGTATTTCCCCCTTTCTTTGGATCCGTGGATTGCGGAAAATCGTCCTCATCTAAAACGTTCACGTAAATTAATGACGTCATGTGTTAAAACAGTTATTGGCCAATCAAATCGGTATAATATTCCTAGGTAAAGGAATTTAAAGACATCTAAAACTGATTTTTATTTAATACTCTATACAATATCTTGCAATCTAAAATAGCACAACATACAACTATCATCTGAATTAGGCAAACTGTAAAAAAAAGTTTGGCTAAAATGTACCCGAATCGGTAAAAATAGTTCTACGTAAAATTGTTCAAAATTTACTAATTTAACAAAGAGTCGTTTATCAGGTCATTCAACATCATTCATCGTGGTTGTTTCCTTGCAACGTTATCTATAATTTGTTTTATGTTTAGTTCCAAACTGTAGTGCACATGCGTCAACGCAAGTCCGTTTAAACGTTGTTCTCAGGTAAGTTTTTAAAAGTGATAACTCACTGTTGGAGCGCTCACATTTGCAACTCGTCACTCCCATGGTAGCTATGATTTTTAAGATAACAGAAATATTTGGAAAGTCTGTTTTGCAACATACTTTCAGAGCACTGGCTACAGTTTCTGGTTTTGAAAGCATTGACTCGCAAGTCTTTTCTAGTCGGCATTCTAGATGGACTCGGCAAATCAGTATGGTAAAAGTCTACAAAATGTTTAATTTCATCAAATGTTGCGCTTTGTACAAATGCCGGTACCAACTTCAGCGCTTGAATTGCTGTTGATGTAAGGCGCGAAAATCTTGCTTCCGTGCCACTCAGTACATCGTCAAGATTGGGATACCGATGACACGTCTGTAGTAAAGGAGAAGGTCCAGTAAGACCCCTTTTTGGCCCCAAAATATAGCAGTTTTACAAAATTGTTAAAATGTAAACTTTTAGTTATTTATTGGACAGTTGAATGCTTCTGCTACATAAATATGGGCTGTTTTTGACAAAACAATGCACATATGTCGGGTTCTAGTACCATTAAGTCATGCTAAATTACTGAAATCTTCACAATTCTAGCATTTTAGTTAAATTTTAGACAGTTTTCGTGTGAAACGAAAGTGGCCGCATTCGTGTTCATCCATAATATTGAAAAGTAAGTTGTATTTTATGATAATACATAACATATATAAAGGTTGAGGATGAACACGGATGCGGCCACTTTCATTTTTGACTAAAATCATCTGAAAAGTGACATTTTTCGGCATATTTGGTAGATTTTTTCATATTTGAGCTTGAATCGGGTTGTTTTTAATGACTAAATCAGTTAAAATCTTTCACGTAAATTAATTGATTCAAATGAAATAGACACTTAAGTGTTTAAAAAGAGGTCAAAATCTTTCGTAAGATGAACCTGAAATTTGAGGCCAAAATCGGTCCTTACCGGACCTACTCCTTTGTAGTGTGTCTGCAGGACAATTTTCCCGTTGGGTTTGTCGACCGCACCGTCTAGGTATTGAGGGCTCTACAGCGACGGTCTTTGCAAGTTCTTCGGTCTCTGCAAACCATTTATTAAACTGTTCGTCGATAGTTTTGCGTACATCGGTTAGAGCTTTTTTTACAACTGAGACAGATTTATAAGCTGCTACGATGTCTAAAGTCCGTACAGTTTTTCACTACGACCAGTGTAATCAAAAATTGAAAGTTAGTTATTGAGGCATGTAATGTTGAGGACTCGGATGACGTCTCTCTGTTGAAATTTTGCGACGACATCATTTCGGAGCTGTTTTGACAATCTAATTACATGTATACAGGTGAAACGCATTGATCCGTATTCTATCATTGTGACACCTCCAGGTATCCAGGTAATCCATAACCAATTAGTGCGATGACAGGATTAATCTTTAAGTGTTAATTTGTTAATTAGCTAGTTATTGAAAAAATAGACACCTTAAAAAAATGTGAGGTCCGTCATGGGGGTGGTCCGGTGCGCCGTGGGACCACCCCCTGGATCCGCCACTGTTATATAGATTTTAATCTGCACGCGCTCAGGATGACCCTTTAGCCCGAACTCCTACGTCGTTCGGGTTAATAATGGTCACCTGAGCTGTGCAGATTAAATTCTATATACCGACTTGCTTTGACCCTTTAACCCGAACTCCTACGTCGCTCGGGTTAATAAGGGTCACCTGAGCTGTGCAGATTAAATTCTATATACCGACTTGCTTTGTCAATAACTATAACTTATAATTTTGTTATCTTTGTCAATGTGTTTGGCGCGTTGCTTTAGCGCGAAAATAAAACCATGTTTGCGCGACAATACGCATGTCATTAAATGCATGTTTCGATAGGTTTCGTGTTTTAGTGTCATGAAACTTTAAAGGGCAGTACTTTGGAATGAGTTAACACTGGTATACCGTATATAAACAAGTGAAACTGCGAGCTTCTGTTCATAGTGTAAACATGTGTAAGTGTTCGGTAAACAGGAATTTGTTGAGTAATAAATCTGAAAACGCATCACACAGTATAGCTGACATATATAAACCCTGAAACCAAATTTCAGAAACCCTTGTATTGAAGTTCCAGACGAGAATGCGCTGAAAAATATTCATGTGACTGACAGACTGACGGATGGATTGACAGACAGGGGTTAAACAGTATACCCCCACTTTTTTTTTAAAGCGGGGGTATAATACAATAATTAACCAACTTGTTATGTGAAGATTCTATTTATAGTTTCAGGTTCAGGGTTCAAAATAAGAATAACACTTTTTGAATTTGATGCGCCTGAAGGACTTTTCTAAACTAACTTTCATCAGCAAGGTTCAAAGCCGAATAATTGAAAGACAAATATGTATGATCCGTCATACGTGTAGATCATATGTGTATATTCAGCCAGGATCATAAAATCATACTATATTTCTATACCTAAGTAACTACATAATATGGAGGAATGGAAGAGGGTCCCTATTTCCCACTTCCATTACTACAGTCAGTCTCCCCATCCAATTTGATTCCGTTCCATAATCTCATCCTCCTTTATCCCTGTATACTCCTTCTTATATTATCATATGCCTTTTTTAATCATTTGAAAGGATTAACGAAGTGCACCCATTTGATGTTTTCAATAGCTACATAAAATTTTGTGAAATTCAATGCTTGTTATAATGTCGTAATTTTATCTCCATAAAGTATTATAATTCTTTAATATACCAATACCTGTAGCTTTCCTATGTTGATTGCAAGTGAAGGAAATGTAGTCAAACCCTTTTTTTATTGTAAAAATATGTTCAATTGATATTTACGACGTCACTCTATATGTTCAGATACAATTAATGTCATCTAGTGCATAGCACCTATCAACCTTATTAAGTAACAACGAACAAACAGAAGAAAGAATCAGGGTGTAGGTGGGGGATAGAAGAATGGTCGATTTAACTTAACTCAAATATTCTGTAAATTAATGAACTTTTTCATACCTTTGAAACTTGCATTAGGTTTTGCACTCCTATTTTTTTTTAGACGAGTGAGATGTTAAACGTACGTAAGTGTCTGTTTACAATGAGGCATTCAGGGGCGGATCCAGCCATTTTAAAAAGGGGGGTTCCCAACCCAGTACAAAAGGGGGGTTCCAACTATATGTCCCCATTCAAATGCATTGATCAGCCAAAAAAAGGGGGTGTTCCAACCCCCGGACCTGAACATGTTTAAAACCAGAAATGTTAAGATCCAGAACACCATAATAGATATCAACCAAAAGGTCAAAGGACAACAATGATAAAATGTTATAAGTTTATTAAAACTACATCTTTTTTAAATATAATATTCGGTTGCGTGGGAGGAGAGTTGGTGTCGACCATTTGATATTCGGTGGAGAGGGTTCAGAAGATCAAAATAAGCCGCTTAACTGGAGATGTACTAGACTGCTATACAACATCTATAAAACAATCGAACAAAAATGGCCAGAACGAGGTCTATATGACATCGTCTATACAATAGCAATGCTGTATTATACTTCAAGTAAATCTCAAAGTCGTCCTGAGTCTAAAAAGGACATAAAAGGTTGAACTGTTACTAGATGCTTCAAATATTCACCATCAGCACCAAGTTATTCCAAATAACAAAAACATTAAGGTTATATTACGTACATACATTGTATGTCAAACAACCAATGATCATTAATCTAACAAGGTTCCGAACTAGAGCATTATCGCTAGCCATGATCCATGAGTTATATTATACTTTATTTGAACTTGAAAGGGAATGTGTGTACTATTAGTTACATGGTGTGTTAGCGACCTAGTACAATTTATATGTGGTCAGTAAATTTCATGAGGGATAAACCAGGCATTATAGGTAAAAAACGGTCTTCAATACGGAGCTTTGGATCACACCGACCAGAAAGCTATTAGAGGCCCAACAATTATTAGTGGTAAACAATTCAAACTGTAAAACCAAAGGCCTAATCTTTAAAAAAAATAAAAAGGAGAAACCAGAAACACTTATGAACCACATCAACACACGACAACTACTGAATATCAGATTCATAACATGTTGCAAACAAATGTGGCGGCTTCAAACGTTTTAACTTACATACATTTGTACATGTATAAGTGTGCACTTTCGATTAAAGTGTGGAATTGGAAAGGAAAGACTTTTAGTTATAAAATGGATGAATGCTCTATGATTGCCAACTCTATTAGAGTAGCATTTTTCCATGTCATCTACGTATAAA
The DNA here is from genome assembly GCF_965363235.1 of Mytilus galloprovincialis. Classification (NCBI taxonomy): domain Eukaryota; kingdom Metazoa; phylum Mollusca; class Bivalvia; order Mytilida; family Mytilidae; genus Mytilus; species Mytilus galloprovincialis. Next base: position 35,504,558 of record NC_134851.1, on the reverse strand, counting down.
AGCAAGTGCAATAAACTTAATGAATATTCAGCAATAAACTTAATGAATATTCAATTATCACAGAACTAATACACATTTTTGTTTATGGACCAGCTGAAACACGACTCCGTATAGTTTGTCGCTGTATTGAAGTATCATTGATGGCCTTCAGCTGTTTTCTGTCTCATAGTCGGATTGTTGTTTATTTGACACATTTGTCGCTGTATTGAAGTATCATTGATGGCCTTCGGCTGTTTTCTGCCTCATAGTCGGATTGTTGTTTATTTGACACATTTGTCGCTGTATTGAAGTATCATTGATGGCCTTCGGCTGTTTTCTGCCTCATAGTCGGATTGTTGTTTATTTGACACATTCCCCATTCCCCATTTCTATTTTCAATTTCAACTATTTTGTCCGAAATAGAAATAACAAATATGAAACAGTAATACTATGAATTTGAGTGAAGATGCAAAGACATCGAAAAATCGCTCATATTATTAAAATAAAAATCTGCCTGTTGACATTTTTCTATGCGCACATAGTCAATCATTGGACTGCCTATAGTAATCCGTTAGTGTCAGTACGTCACAAATACTAGTAGCTTCCGCTCTCTAACATTTAAACACTTTAGAGGTATCGCGTACACAGAAGAAAATCCGATATTGAAAGTCGTAGTTAAAGCAAAGTCCAGCTTACCCTTGAATTTTAGACATGTACATGTATTCACATAAAGAATTTTTGTCGAGTGTATAAAGTGGTGAACATGTAAGTTGAATGTATTCTACAAGAATCACCAGTCCTTCACTTTCATTCGATAAATCAAAATATATTTTTCATAGTTTGATATTTTTACCTATGAGCAGGAGCTATTTTGATTAATACTTTTTTTACCGAGCTTGATTTGGTGTTACATCTTATAAAGTTAATCCACATTATTTTTGCAAAGAACTCCACTCAAAATGCAAGTTGATGCTAGGGACAGTCTCAAACCTGTGGTGAGGTGAGATTGCTTTGTTTTTTTGCTCAGTGTTGATGGTCTTTGTGATGAAGGACAAATACATAATTTGTTACTTTGCAGTTTGTGTAATTTTCGCTCTGCATATATTTGATTCTGTGTCATGGGTGGATATTTGATACCCTTTGTTTTTCTTTAAGACTACCCTTAAGTATACATGTTCATTTAATAATCCCAAAAGGCTCACTGTGATGTATTCCACCAATATCTTCTAGTTATATGCTTAAATCAAATTGCATTTTTATTTAATGCTACGCATAAACAACAAGTCAAAAACTAGCTTCAACATTTTAACTATCTATTTACCATTCTCGACATTGCATTTATCCCGAAAAAAGGATCAGATGCCACAATATAAAACAAATATTGGTTACACTATGTTTGATATCGTAACCATGTACAAGTGTGGGGAACTTTTTTATAAAGCCATTTATCACATGCAACCTTTAATGTTATGCACAATTCATATAAAAAACCTGTCGTGGAAGCCAACTTTCATGTAGACTTTTCATATGTATAGCATGTATATACTCTCCATGTTAAATTACTTTTCATGCTTAGCCGTGTTTGGTGTCTAGCAATCTTTCATTCTTAACCACTTTTCATTTTAGTCAACTTTCGTGTTAGCACAGTTTCATGTTTAATCATATGATGGTCAGCAACCTTTCATGTGTTCCCAAGGTTCACGTTAAGTTATCTTTGAGGTATGACCACATTTCATGTTCAGCCATTATTTATGTTTAGTCAACTCTTATGTTAAGAAACCATTCATGATTATAAGCAACTTTCTTGTATAAATATCTTTGGAGTTTGGCCACCTTAAATGATTAGTCACCTTTGATGGTTAGCCACCGTTGATGCTTAGCCAAATTTGACGTCTAGCACTGTTTTATGCTGAACCACCTTTAGTGTCGAGTCACCTTTTATGTGAGCCATATTTTATGTTTGGAAATCTTTTATGTTGAGTTATCTTTCATGTTCAGTCACCTTTAATGTTGCTGTTTAATCATATATATTTGTTAGTTAGTCACCTGTCATATTAAGCCGTTTTTAAGCTTAGCAAAATATTTAACGATGCAACCCCGGCTGTGGTGAACGTCCAGGAAGTTACTATTGTTGTCATGGTTTTCATGGTAACATTGATACTGGCAATGATATAAAGATTTTACTGTAACTTGTAGATGAATAGCAGCAATTTTTAATGTGTGTCTATACAAGAGAGTGTAAAAAAATAGTATCATTAATTGGTCATATTATCCATAACAGTTTATTCTCCAACATTTATTCAAAATGGGGCTTTGGTGGTCGAGTGGACAACGCAGTTTTGCAATAGTATCACTAGCGTGTCAACACTGAGTTTGCAAGTTCAAACCCCTCAGCGATCTTAAATTCTACGATTGACAGTTTTCCTACCTAATGTCGGTGGCTCTCTCCTGGTACTTCGGATCCCTCTACGAATAAAACTACTCACCAAGCGTGATAGACTTTTTGTACATTTCCTGTTTACAAATCTTTGAAGTTTTCGAATTTAAAACTAAAGATTTTCTTATCCCAGACATAGATTACCTTAGCCGTATTTGGCACAACTTTTTGGAATTTTGGATATAAATATTTGATATGAGCGTCACTGATGATTCTTTGTAGACGAAACGCGCGTCTGGCGTACTAAATTATAATCCTGGTACCTTTGATAACTAAATGACTAAGAGGGTTAAGATGGCTGTTTTACCCCAACTATTAATCGACATCAATATAACATAATAAAAGCAAGTCACTGTTTTCCGGAGTTTTATACTAACTTTAATGAAAAACATTTTACAGAGATGAGCGAAAGGTTAATGAAAACATAAATACTGAAAATTGTACAAAATGAGTAAAGCAAAACTGAAATGGAATGACATTTGTTGTCTAAAACATAAGTCAATCCCTGCGATTTGTTTAATTGCCAAAACCTTCATATTTTGCAAACGAAAACAACATAGTTCTTTTGCGATCAATTCTTTACTAAACTTTGAGAAATATTACTTAGGTCGAAAATAAATGACTGATATTAAAAAATCAGTTAATAAATTAATGATACGAAACTTAAATATTGAACTTATACATATTTGTTATGTTGATTCTCAGTTATTAAATTGTAAAACTGAATTACATTGTTTATAGCATTCTAAATGAAGGTTTTAAATATGACAATTATAACATTTGAATAATATCAATTTTTACTCAGAAATTTTAACATATTCCCATAAACTCGCACACGTGGGAATATTATGTTTGTAAACACCAACGCTTTAACAAGTTATTGAATTAGCAAAATCTAATTTTGGACAATTGTTTTATTTTAATGACTGTTTCTAATGTATTAAAAGATATAAATGTATATTTTGGAAATTTGATAATATGTTTTAATTACTTAATATGTGTTATGTCAGTTTATGTAAAATTGCGAATGGAAAGTGTGTTTACCTTTTTTCAAATTGTTATTACATATTTTGTAAGATAAACATGATTGTACTTAGTAGATTGTACCTCTGTGTCAGAACACAAAATGGAATGATTTGTTCTTTTAAATATGCAAAAAATAATTATAAGTATATTCAGCTATTACATACAGAAAAAAAAACATACCAACAGTAGTGTACTCATTGCATCTGGGCATAACAAATACAATTTCTTATGGCTTTGTCAAATTTAAACATATAATTTGAATTTCAACATTATAGTAATGGTTTCAAATACAATTTTAATTATTAACAAAATATAAATGCATGACAGTCAAATTATATAAGTCTATGCAGTAAATTTGAAGCAAATAAATATAATTTCAGGAGATATATGCTGCCAACCAGGGCTATAAAACTGTTTATGGTGATTCAAATGAAGATATGTTAAATCCGGAATTTCTTTTCCAGATTCGTTTCATTTTTACACTACCGCATAAGCTTCCGTAAGAGTTCCTGATAACTTACTGACCCGTCATCTAAAAATATAAAATATAATGATGAGATAACTAATTTAAGTGAGAGGTTTAGCTAAATGTAGCTATAAAATCAGGTTTAATCCACCATTTTCTACAATGGAAAAGGTATGTTCCAAGTCAAGCATGTGACAGTTGTTATCAATTCATTTGATGTGTTTGAGCTCTTGATTTTGCCATTGATTAAGGGACTTTTCATTTTTGAATTTTCGTCGGAGTAAATAATTATAAACAACAGACAACGTATTTTTAGAAAAAGAGACTTTATGGCCTGTTACTTCGAGAAGAACCAGTTTGACACGTTTCATTGGTTTTTTTTTCTAAGTTTTTCAGTAAAACAACTTATAGGAAACCAAGACACTTAGGCGAACCGTGATCACGTAACATGTACTATGGCGACTTTATCAAAATAATATCAAATACGGCGGGCTGTCGACAAATTGATATTTGTGTTTGTCTTGTTTTATGTATAGGTATATGGAGTATAGATAATACTAATATTTTCTCGCGGTTCGAAGTAAAGCGGGAAAATATTGTATTGACGTTATGGGTAATATGCGTAAGGTCCAATCAGAGGGGTTGATTTAGATCCGGGTATGTAGGTATGTTTGATTTGTTTGTCACTTTCTAGCCGTCGTTCGTACGTGCATGACTTAAACTTAAGTCATAATGTATATATATATATATATATTTTGAAGTATTTTATTTTTGTTCAAAATAGTTTGTTTGTCATCATCGAAAAATATTACAGCCCGTCGTACGTGATGGACGCCAGATATAATTGTATAATAAATCTATAATCGTGACACATAAATCAGTAATCAAATTGCATTTTCATTTACCAATCATTTCAGTATGTACAAACCACAGCAAAATATTGTATACTGTACGTTTGATAAAATTACCCCTCATTGATAGCCAAGGCCGACCAGGAAAAACCGTATTACGGAAACCTGTGCCCGAATCAATGCTCGAGCCTATCTCAGGATAATGAACGTCGGACCCCGTCATTTAAAAAAACAGTTTTCGAAAATCAACATTTTTGTTATAATGTACAAACAGATAAATATCATCATTTAGAAAAATGTAGTTTACACGGTCAATACGACGGCTAGAAGTGAAGCTACCACAGAAAAAACACCTTATATATGACCACAACTCAGTCCTCTGATTGGCTAAATTTCTTCGGCCTACCGAAAATTGACGATTCCCATATCGAGAATACAACATTTTCCAGCTATACTGATCGAAACGCGGGAAAATATTAGTATTCTCTATACTACAGACAACAGACACACAAATGACACCCTTTTCTGCCATTGACAGCACACTAACAATACCTTCTTTGTACACATGGCAGTAAAAGAAATAAAACTCAAACACAAATTCAAATTTGTCGACAGCCCGTCGTACGTGATAGAAAACCAAAGAAAGGGGTAATCTATAGGCCTAATACCTTAGATATCTTCAAACGTTTCTCAGTGGAATCTACTATGTAACCGTCTTTACTAGAGTCAGACTTCCATCTACCGTGCTTCTTTAAGCATCTGTCACTAACATCGGCGTTTGCCGCCATTGTGGCCCCGCCGGATCTGAATAAATGAAGACCTATGTTTCCCTCTGGACAAATTGTTCGAATTCTCTTTAGAATGGACTCTCTAGCCGCCGTGTAACTTAGCTTTTTATCTTTAGTAATAAGCTTGCATGTATTACGAGATCTATAAGTAGGCCGAAACAAATAAAAATTTTGCTGGCAAGAATCGCTGAAACCTGCTAACTTAGTGTACCTTAGAAACATTGTGAAAGGACAAGCAGATGAATTACCCTTAGAAATCAAGACTTCAGAACTTTGCCTATATTGGTCTGTTTTGCTTTTTTCGATACACAAAATTAAATGAGATTCGTGTACTTTTACATCACAAAAGCGTAACGAACTGACCTCATCATATCTGAGAAATCCTGAAAAACTCAAAATCATCATTGCCAAATCCCTTATAACAAGTAAATCTAAAGAATTTTTAAACATATCACATAGTTCGATTAAAGTTTCCGGAGTAATTGGATCTTTCTTTTCTGTCTTTTTTGGTGCTACTCTTTTAGATGCTTCAAGAATTGATGTTACAAAAGTGTTTGATGTAGGATCGTTTAGACCATTTGTCTCATGTGCCCATTTTATACCGTACACTGCGTTCGAAATAGGGTGACAAGTAGAATTATTGTTCAATAAATGTGTTAGATACAGTGCAACATGAACTGGCTGAGCTGGCAAAGATTTGTGTCCTGGTAAAGTAATGATACGTTCCCATCGTTTGTAAGAATTAAAATATGATTTAACAGTATTGTCACTTTTAGAGTTTATCAACAGTTCACACATCTTCGGATAAAGCTCGTACATATAACTGCCAACTTCTATACCACTGTCCTCGACTGCCTCCTTCACTGTGTTGTCTAATGTAATCCCTGTTGAAATAAATAACGTCATAAGTATATTGAAAACTAAAAATCTATTCTTAAAGCAATCAATCTAAATTTGAAACACTGTTGTCCAAATATCCCGCACTGCCCTCTGCCTCTTTTAGTCAGATTTTCACCTTGAAAAAACTTTCTGTCAACTATGAAATCCTTAAAATTTCCAAATTGATCCACCAACATAGGCCAAAATGGTGCCGATGTCCATTCCGGGATGACTAAAGTGCCATTGCATTTTTCTATTGTAATCTTATTAATAACCTTTGGAATCAAACTTGGTGGTGGAACTATCCAATTATTATATCCACCCCATACTACTGTAAACGAGTCTATCCCAGCAGTCCCGGGGCACCAAAACATTGAGTTAAAATGCTTGCACTTGGCATTGTAATCATGCGCGAACCTATCTATGTCATGTGGACCCCAAACGTGATTAAGATACAGAAAAATCTCATCTTGTATTTCCCAATCATCACAATCTGTTACCCTACTTAAAGTGTCTGCATACTGGTTTGATTCTCTAGGTAACCAAACCAAACTCAACTTAATTGCATTCTCTCTGCAAAATTCATCAACGAACAAAGCGTTCTTGTGCAAAACCATCTTCCTACTACCAATATTAAGTATATGTGTGATATTCAGATTATCTGTGAAAACTCTGATAGTCTTACCAGAGAGGATATTGACAAAATTTATCAATAATCTTTTTACAGCCTCGGGCTCTCTCCAGGTCGAACTTTCGGCCTGTTCAGCCACTGACCAACTACCAAACATTTCCAAAGGTTCGTCCTCTGAACCAGTGGTAACAAAACCACCGAAACCTGTACCAGATGCATCACTGAACACATAATAATCTTGTGGTACATTATAAGTCAACTGACTTAACCGAGATCCTATCTCGTTAAAGCTTTCAACTTTATGTTCCCAAAAAATGCACTCCTCGAATGCGTCCGTACTAACTAGTACTTTGGCGTTCCAACTTGCCCTTTGCAATATACATTGGTACAAATACCTTGTTCTTAAACGTGCCTGATCTCCTAATACAGGCTGCATTGATATGATCTGTCCTACAATACTTGCAATAAATTTCACCCGAAAAAGCCTAATTCCGTAGTGAAATTGTATCCTGAAAACTTCCAAGATTCTTAAAAGCTTCTCTATTCTTTTTTCGGTTATTCTTATAACCCCTTCTATCATATCCCAATGAAAACCCAACCAGTCTAGACCTTGAATAGGAACTCAATTGCACTTCTCTGATGCAAGAACAAACCCAAATTTCTCCAAATCGGAATGGATTTTTTCGCTCGCTAACATAGCCTCTTTCATGTTTTTGCCCCCGCCGAGCCCATCGTCTAGATACACGACAATTTTTAGACCCGTACTTCTCCAATATTTTATAACTTCCCTGACTACCTTTGTGAAAATATATCCGCTGGTTGACAACCCAAAAGGCAAAACAATATACACATAATATGCATGCTCCCATTTAAAACCTAAATATGTAGTATCTGTTTCAAAAATGCTTATATGATGATATGCGCTTTTTAAATCGTAAGAAAATACAAAATCTCCTTGATCATATAATTGTCTAGCAGGTTTTGCATCTTCATATTTGTGTTTAAATCTAACTACATGTGGATTGATATGTCTTGCATCTAACACTAATCTGAGTTTTGAACCTCTATTATGAGCTACTGTTAGAGGATTAACTACATATGGCTTACGAGACACTTGAGTAATACATCCTTTTTCTAGCAAGTTTTCAATCTCGCTCTTAACAAATTCGGGATTGTCTCTTGCTGATTTGTTATTTTGTAATTCAACCATGCATGGAATGGTACTGAAAGGAATTTTATACCCGTTTGCTATAATATCCAATACAAAATCCGTGGCACCTATTCTCTTCCATTCGCCCAAGCTCTCTTTTAAATGACCTACACCTGTACCGTTATTATTTACTATAGTAGTAGTATGTGTATTGCTCATTGACTGGACATCACGTGATGTCTGTGTTATTGACTCAACATTCCTCATTGAATAGAGTTCACCCGATGCTAGATCTGTTTTGGGTGAGTATACATTTCTACTTTATCAATTTTACATATACTATTAGTATCAATACTTATCTTATGTTTTTGCTCAGCAGCAGACTTTGGACAATTCCTAATCCACTGCCCGTACTCATTACAATAGAAACATCTACCGGGTCGTACATCAGACCTGGATCCACCACTAACGTTTACAGGGATCGAATTTGTTGTTTTTGCTGGGGCCTGTTGTGTGTATGGCATGCTCTTGCGGTCTGGGCGTCTTTTTAACTTTTCCTTTTTCAGCTTGCTTTCTGCTCTACTCTGCGCTTTATACATCTTCTTCTCGTCTTCGGAATCTTCAGCGAGTGGATGGGTAACGTATTCTTCTACCACGCGCCAACCCGCGTCTGAAGAATCGGCTAGTTTAATAAGTTTTTGACGATTTTTAATCAGGTCCATACCTTCTGAAATTTTTCTTTTGGCGCTGTTAATATTTGACTGCGTCAAGTTGTCTGTCTCAAATTCTGCATGTACTTCTCTGATTTTGGCGTACACTTTCTGGTTGTGTTTGTGTTGTTCTTCGTTCCCCCTCTTTCGGAATTTGTAACTGTCGGTCAAAGATTCGTCCATCCTAGCTATTTGTGTGTCCGACAGCATTTTCTGGTTGTCCTGTATCCTTCTTTGGAACCCTTCTAAGCGAGAATCCAGTAACGTCGTCATACTGTTCAACATCTGGTCCTGTGTGGATTGAACGGCATTCTGTACTTCTGTCTGGATAACTTGCTGTAAATCGGCGTCCATTAGTTTACACGGTCAATACGACGGCTAGGAGTGAAGCTACCACAGAAAAAACACCTTATATATGACCACAACTCAGTCCTCTGATTGGCTAAATATCTTCGGCCTACCAAAAATTGACGATTCCCATATCGAGAATACAACATTTTCCCGCTATACTGATCGAAACGCGGGAAAATATTAGTATCGCATACACTCAAAACGGAAGAAGACTGATCGTATCCATAGGTTTAACGTCCGTGATATAAAGGCCTAGCCCACCGTGTGGATGTAGTCTTAGTAAACTAAACTGAAGAGAAAAATAATACTCACCAATTCAATCTGTAGGGCTAAAAAGTTGTCTCATAGTTTCATGTCTTTTTGGACTGTGGTAGATTACAGAGGCAGCTGAGTTCGACAAACCGGCGCCAAAACCCTCCATCGTCTGATAACGCTGGTTCTTGTTGATATTTATTTGAGGCAAATTATTATTGTCATGCAAAGGGTACAGATCTGCTTCCTGTGATAACTTCTTCGACTGGTCACCAGTAGTAAGAAGCACTTGCACCTTCGCTCTGTCCAGCGTACTGAATAGGAACGAATCGACAAAAGTGATAAAGAGAAAGGAAACTGAAATCAAAACATCAATAGATTAATGTATTACGTTATTAGCTGCATTATATTATGCTACAAAAAAATCAATTAAAAATGTATTAATTCGTGTTGGCTTTTTTTTAACTCATCGGTGACCTATTTTTTTTTTCTTTTTTCAAATAAGCTGTACTTACTTTTAAACTAAACAATCGTAAAATTAAAGCGATTCATTTGACGTACGTCAATATTAGTCTCACATTTTATTACATATATATATTTATTTTCGGAATAGATTCATTGTGATTTTGTACATACTTGACCAATAATTTTAATTTTCTCTTCCAAACTATAGGTGCCATCGAAAACTTTAAAACTTAATTGTAATTGTAAAATACATTGGAATACAATATACATTCTCCTTTTAATGTCAACTTACAACAAATTTGTCGTCCTTCCATCTTTGTTTATATGTGTGTTCCTTCTTATTGACTTTTCCCTCATAGTATTGGTATATATAGTCTGAGATGTTATCTTCTACAGATGTAGGCCATACCTATTTATGTATTTGTTTAACGTCTACATAAATTTTTAACTTACTAGCCTATAAAGCTATACTCACAATTAACCTCCATTTCGCGCTTTAAGTTATTTTGATAAAAAAAAATGTGTTTAATAATTTGCTTAGCAAAACTACAATAACACATACGATTGTTCATATTGGAATTGGATATTTCGAACCAAGTAACGATATATAGGACAAATCTAAATCAAAATAACGATATCTGACTTAGATGAGAACACGAGTAAGGATACATGTACATGTATATCTAATAAAATTGAGAATGAAAATGGGGAATGTGCCAAAGAGACAACAACCCGACCATAGAAAAAACAACAGCAGAAGGTCACCAACAGGTCTTCAATGTAGCGAGAAATTCTCGCACCCGGAGGCGTCCTTCAACTGGCCCCTAAACAAATATATACTAGTTCAGTGATAATGAACGCCATACTAATTTCCAAATTGTACACAAGAAACTAAAATTAAAATAATACAAGACTAACAAAGGCCAGAGGCTCCTGACTTGGGACAGGCGCAAACATGCGGCGGGGTTAAACAAGTTTGTTTTATCTCAACCCTCCCCCTATACCTCTAGCCAATGTAGAAAAGTAAATTTTATTCAGATTGCATATGAATTAATCTAAAATGTCACTTTGAATGCAAGATCTTATTGTGAAACTTCAACAAATCTTCTTAATTTTTTTGGTTTGTGTTTAATCTAAGACCATCCAAAAATTACGGGAAAACTAAGAAGCATTACAGTGTCCAGTATTTGTCGTTGGTTCATGATCATAGGACTCAACTTCACAGAAGTATATATCAAATATGATTCGATTGCAAAGATCAATCATCAAAATTGGAGCTGATAAAAAATAAAATGCGTCCGGTTATTGCTTACATTAAACATGAAACATAACATAAAAATATAAGCAGACGTGGAATGATTGCCAATAACTCATCATTAGAGACCAAATGAATGAGAAGCTAACAAATATTGGTCACCGTACGGCCTTCAACAAATGAACAAAAGGCATACCAAATAGACAAATATAAAAAAAAAAAAAAGAACGAGAATAATAACAGCCTGATTTATTTATGAAACAATGAAAACTATATTTTTTATTAAAGCAAAATTACACCTATAAAATGGTCAAAGACAATACAATTAACTGTATTAATAACAATATAATGATGACATTACAATTTACATAAAAAAAAAAAAAAATGATATTACAGCAACAAATCAATCACTGAATGGCTCCTAACTTGGAACATGTTCATTACTAACATAAAAGAGTAAACAAATATATAAAGTTTACAATATTTGTTTTATTAGGATGCATTCAGGTTTGTTTTTGATGTTGTTTGGAGGGGACACAATTCTATTTACGTTTATTTCCATGAATATTTCCTTTTTTATTGGGAAAATATAATTTGCTAAAAAGTAAAGAATACAGAAATAAAGCACTTCTATTCAGACCCGTCTTTATGGCGGTGAGCATATGCATGTCTTTATAAAGAAATACTGTAAACTTACATTATTATATTTGCGTATGGTCATATTGCACATATTGTGTTTCGTCCTGAATATCAATGAAATATTTGCCACTGAACAATAAGCAAACACCAATCAATAGTAAGTGATCCTGTATCTTAAAAGAAGTCGATCAGTTTTTTTCCCTGATGAATACAAGGAGATGTGGAGAAAACATAAATGAGACAGCAAACCAACTACAAAAAATTATCAAAAGTCATCTAGAGGGCAACATACATGTAAATGTACATTTTTAGTCTTTAACACTCAATAGTGTCTTATTCATGCAATTCAATTCAAAAGCTTTTGCAAGCATTTTATAAATCGTCAAGAATCGTTATAAGTTCAAAAAAGTTGACTGAAACAATCAAACTGAAAGTTCTTTCATCCACACACTGTTGTCCTAATAGAAAAACAAAGGGACTAAACTTTTTTTTTAAATTTGATAAACTGAGAATTAGCATGAATACCATACATTGTAATACCCTTGGCCTATCTATTATAGGTCATTTGTCTACTTTTTGAAATACCTTTAGTTCTTAAACTTGTAATCTCTACATAGAAAGTGTGAGAAGTATAACGAAAAGGATAAAATATTATTTTAGAGTGCATCCGGTTCAAGTCACGGATAATGTACACACGATATTCAGATATTATACATGAAGTTGCATATTAAATAAAATATTTTTTGATAATTTTTTTAAGTTATATATTTTCAAAAAGAAAACGATAGTATCTACGTTGCGTGTACGTTAATTATAAAACGATTTCAAATGTTGATTATGCCATATTTAGCTTTTAAGGGGTCATCTGAAAGATGCCTCCGGGTGCAGGAGTTTTTCGCTGCATTGAAGACATATAATTTGTGGCCTTCGGCTGTCGTCTGCTCATCATGGTCGAGTTCTTGTCTCTTTGACACATTCTCCATTTCCGTTCTCAATTTTATTTGGTTAGACACTACATCTGTTAAGTGCATATATGAAACATTATATGTCAATAAAAAAAAGAAAGAAAGCTAAAGTGTCCAATGTGTGATAACTTGTTTTATGCGCCTGAAATATTTGCCACTGGACTTTAAGTAAACAGCCTTCAATGGTGACTGGCACGGAATCAATAGGAGTCGGATATTCTATTTCATATACATCAAAATGCATGTTATTGAGCCTACTGTTCGGCAAAAAAAAAATTAAACCGGCTCAAAAATGTAAACCGCAAGGTCAATAATAGTGAGTGCATTGACAAAAACAATCAAATCACCCAAATTCTAAACCCAATTTTCGAAAAAAAACCACAAGAAAACCCCAACACCAGGGGTAACTAATTAAGCTCTTTTTAAAATACAAGATAAGGAGACGTGACATGATTACTAATGGGGTAACTAGTCACAAGAGACCATACAACGTAAATTTTACATGTTACAACCGTAAGTCACCGTACGGCCTTCAACACTTACCAGGAAGGCAATATATCCTATACTAACTAGTAAGCCTGATTATCTGTGTCTACTCTTCGATATAGGACTTCAACTTGCATTCACTACATAGCACTAAGCAGATAGAAGTAAGATGGAAAGTATAAAATAGTATTAATGTGCATCCGGTTCAAGTCACGGATAGTATACACACGGGGTTAAAATATCCAAGTTACATACACGACATGTGTTTGAATGTTTTGTTTTTTACTTTTGAGTGAAGTTGTATAAACTCTTAAATTTTATCTACGTCACGTTTAGGTCAAATATGAAACGGTTACAACTTGGGAAGACTGAACTTAGAGCTATGAATTAGTAGTAGGGATATTATAATTATGATGCACTTCCCATTTGGTTAAAGTGGGGATAACTTTAATTGATGTTCAAAAAACACAAGATCATTAACATTTGACTGAGGCATAAAATATTTTGTAGTAATCGAATTTACGTACACGAAGATTAACTTTTTGTTTGATAGTTGTTTCTTAAATAAGAGAGCAATTTAAATGAATTTCCATGACATACAAACGAAGTTGTTATCCGTTATTTTGCATTAAATATTTATTGGTTACCTCTCTTTTCCTGTAAACATTTCAAATGACATTAAACTGATTTTCTAGCAGAGTTTAAAAAATACAGGATAACACGTTGATAAAATGATTATTATGAAGAAAATAAGAAGGAAAAAACATCACAAAAAATAAATACACAAAATTAATCAAAAGAATGAACAACAATTATAAGTCTAAAGAGCAAATCGGCACGCCAACAAAATACTATTTTTTTATCACACAATGGAGACACAATACACTTGAACCAAAAATGAATAAAAGAGAAGCAAAGGACAAGATACGAAGTGAAATAAAAAAAATAGGTCGAAAAATGACACACATAACAATGAATATTGGTACAAAGAAAAAGTAGATGGACTTCCAACTGTCAACAATACACATCATATACATCATTTGTGTTCATTGACAGTCGTCTGTGTATATGTTTTGTTTGTTAAGAATACTTAACACATGACATGGGCAAAATCTCTTTGTTCTTACTGTACTATAATCTGGATAATGCACAGCAAATGTGTGCATTAACTACCTCAGATATACTACACAGTTCAAATCTATTTTTACCTTTAGGGGCGGTTCCTAGATGTTGACAGGGGCGTTATTCTATCAAATTAAAAAAATATATCACCGAGTGTAGCGAGACTAAACAATATTGACGATTTTAAGGCAAAACACGATACTTTGTCCAATCCTAGGGTGAACGATATGTTCGTTTCCACCCCCGAATCCGACTTCTGCCTTGAAATCCGAGTGAAATGGAGTAGGTCCGGTAAGGACCAATTTTGGCCTCAAATTTCAGGTTCATCTGACGAAAGATTTTGACCACTTTTTAAACACTTAAGTGTCTATTTCTTTTGAATCAATTAGTTTATGCGAAAGATTTTAACTGATTTAGTCATTAATAACGACCCGATTCAAGCTCAAATATGAAAAATCTACCAAATATGCCGAAAAATTGTTTTTTGTCAAAAATGAAAGTGGCCGCATCCGTGTTCATTCTCAACCTTTATATATGTTATGTATTATCATAAAATACAAGTTACATTTCAATATTAAGGATGAACACGAATGCGGCCACTTTCGTTTTACACGAAAACCGTGTAAAATTTAACTAAAATACTAGAATTGTGAAGATTTCAGTAATTTAGCATTACTTTATGGTGCTAGTATCCGATATATATGCGTTGTATTGTCAAAAACAGCCCATATTTATGTAGCAGAAGCATTCTACTGTCCAATGAATAACTAAAAGTTAACATTTTAACAATTTTGTAAAACTGCAATATTTTGGGGCCAAAAAGGGGTCTTACTGGACCTACTCCTTTAACTTTGTACAAACATCGTAGTTTCAAAATAGGAAAAAAGAAAGGTTTCTCATGCCTTTTTTTTTTTTTTTTATCTTACTAGCTTGAACATAAATTTTTTATTATATTTTGCGTACAACATAAATCTAAAGTCAGAAAGAGAGTTAAAACAATGTTAGGTCATTTCCGCCAAAAAATAAATGTATCTAAGAATATCCGAATAAAAGAAATCTGATTTGGATTAGTTTTAGACTCAATGGAATTTAATATAACGACTTTTTCAATATCTATTCCCCATATTTTTGGATCGAATTTAAAGGGGTCATATTTAAGTTTGTTTTAAAACAAGGAGATTAGCTGGAGATCAATCGGACTTCATTTAGATGGACGTGTCTTAAAAATTAATACAGTAGATACAAATAAATTTGGGGGAGGGGGAGGAAAAGATTGGAAAGAGAAACGTATTTTCTGTTTATTCAACATTTAAAATTTAGGTAATATAACATCTTCCTCGGTTTATCTTTTTCTATTAAAGCACATGGTGGAAAGATATTCAAAATCAATTAATATAAACTCCATAACCCTTTCAGTTATGATTTTTTTTTTCATACAACGATTTGAAGGTACTCAAATTGTCAAAGTCTTAATCGTCACTTATTAAATAAATAAAATGGGAATAGATTAAACAGAAACATTAAGAAAAAATCTACCATTAAATCGCAATTTTACAAAAAGTCTAAACCCCCAAAAAGTTGTCAATTTAAACTCACCAATGAAAGTCGTATTTCCCCCTTTCTTTGGATCCGTGGATTGCGGAAAATCGTCCTCATCTAAAACGTTCACGTAAATTAATGACGTCATGTGTTAAAACAGTTATTGGCCAATCAAATCGGTATATAGATTTTAATCTGCACGCGCTCAGGATGACCCTTTAACCCGAACTCCTACGTCGTTCGGGTTAATAAGGGTCACCTGAGCTGTGCAGATTAAATTCTATATACCGACTTGCTTTGACCCTTTAACCCGAACTCCTACGTCGCTCGGGTTAATAAGGGTCACCTGAGCTGTGCAGATTAAATTCTATATACCGACTTGCTTTGTCAATAACTATAACTTATAATTTTGTTATCTTTGTCAATGTGTTTGGCGCGTTGCTTTTGCGCGAAAATAAAACCATGTTTGCGCGACAATACGCATGTCATTAAATGCATGTTTCGATAGGTTTCGTGTTTTAGTGTCATGAAACTTTAAAGGGCAGTACTTTGGAATGAGTTAACACTGGTATACCGTATATAAACAAGTGAAACTGCGAGCTTCTGTTCATAGTGTAAACATGTGTAAGTGTTCGGTAAACAGGAAGTTGTTGAGTAATAAATCTGAAAACGCATCACACAGTATAGCTGACATATATAAACCCTGAAACCAAATTTCAGAAACCCTTGTATTGAAGTTCCAGACGAGAATGCGCTGAAAAATATTCATGGGACAGACAGACTGACGGATGGATTGACAGACAGGGGTTAAACAGTATACCCCCACTTTTTTTTTAAAGCGGGGGTATAATACAATAATTAACCAACTTGTTATGTGAAGATTCTATTTATAGTTTCAGGTTCAGGGTTCAAAATAAGAATAACACTTTTTGAATTTGATGCGCCTGAAGGACTTTTCTAAACTAACTTTCATCAGCAAGGTTCAAAGCCGAATAATTGAAAGACAAATATGTATGATCCGTCATACGTGTAGATCATATGTGTATATTCAGCCAGGATCATAAAATCATACTATATTTCTATACCTAAGTAACTGCATAATATGGAGGAATGGAAGAGGGTCCCTATTTCCCACTTCCATTACTACAGTCAGTCTCCCCATCCAACTTGATTCCGTTCCATAATCTCATCCTCCTTTATCCCTGTATACTCCTTCTTATATTATCATATGCCTTTTTTAATCATTTGAAAGGATTAACGAAGTGCACCCATTTGATGTTTTCAATAGCTACATAAAATTTTGTGAAATTCAATGCTTGTTATAATGTCGTAATTTTATCTCCATAAAGAATTATAATTCTTTAATATACCAATACCTGTAGCTTTCCTATGTTGATTGCAAGTGAAGGAAATGTAGTCAAACCCTTTTTTTATTGTAAAAATATGTTCAATTGATATTTACGACGTCACTCTATATGTTCAGATACAATTAATGTCATCTAGTGCATAGCACTTATCAACCTTATTAAGTAACAACGAACAAACAAAAGAAAGAATCAGGGTGTAGGTGGGGGATAGAAGAATGGTTGATTTCAACTAAACTCAAATATTAATGAACTTTTTCATACCTTTCATACCAAACTGGCATTAGGTTTTGCACTCCTATTTTTTAGACGAGTGAGAGGTTAAACGTACATAAGTGTCTGTTTACAATGAGGCATTCAGGGGCGGATCCAACGATTTTAAAAGGGGGGGGGGGTCCCAACCCTGGACCAATGAGGAGGGGTCCAACTATATATCTCCATTCAAATGCATTGATCAGCAAAAAAAAAAGGGGGTGTTTTAACCCCCGGACCCCCCCCCCCCCTGGGTCAGCCAATGTCATTAAATGAGTTTGCATAGTCTCTGAACACAGATATGACAATGTTTATTTATTAACGTCACTCGTAGTAATTTACCTGCCAACATCTCTGTTACAGGATTCTCAGATCTCAGATTAGTTTTTAATTTCGAGGAACCTCAATTAATGATATGAAATAATATAAATCAACCAAAAGGTCAAAGGACAACTATGATAAAATGTTATAAGTTTATTAAAACTACATCTTTTTTAAATATAATATTCGGTTGCGTGGGAGGAGAGTTGGTGTCGACCATTTGATATTCGGTTGAGAGGGTTCAGAAGATCAAAATAAGCCGCTTAACTGGCGATGTAGACTGCTATACAACAACTATAAAACAATCGAACAAAAATGGCCAAAAAGAAGTCTAGATGACATCGTCTATACAATAGCAATGCTGTTTTATACTTCTTGTCAATCTCAAAGTCGTCCTGAGTCTAAAAAGGGCATAAAAGGTTGAACTGTTACTAGATGCTTCAAATATTCACCATCAGCACCAAGTTATTCCAAATAACAAAAACATTAAGGTTATATTACGTACATATTTCAAACAACCAATGATCATTAATTTATAACAAGGTTCCGAACTAGAGCATTATCGCTAGCCATGATCCATGATCCAGTCCCATTCTCCAGCCGACTGGATCGCAACCCTTGGCTAGCACAAATGGGACTAGAGAAAGGCTTATAGATAAGTGCCGATATGTAACTTTCTGATTTCATCCTTCCCCTTCATCTTTTTTATATTAAATTATAAACTATACAAAGTCATATAATGTTAAAAAGAAATGTAATTTGTTTATAATTGATAACAAACACGGCTTTGTTGATTTGACTTTTTTTTTACACTTTTTAGGCTTGATACCAGTTTGATATTGGAAGGAAGCACATGATTAACATGATTAATAACCAATAATAAAAATATTATTATGCATACACATGTGCCCTCTGCTTTCACATGCTTTGGTCAACATAAATTACAGAGTTCCGAAGTTGACTAAAACGGATTTACGGCACTTTTTGGTCATATAGCTCTTCATGTGGTTCTGTTCTATTTACTGCGTCCATCTCAGTACCAGAGTCTGGGACAAACGACACAAATTAAAACTCATACAATATCCAAAAAATTGTAGCTTACAGACTTCGGAGTAAAAAATATGATAATCCGTGGTTTTTACCAAAGAAAAATTCGTCTGGTTCTCAAAAAGGTTCATCGGAAGGTATCAAGACTTAACAGAAAAATATTCAGTGTCGACTTCACAAATAACACAGGATGGTCCTTAAATTCTAGGGGTTGACGTTTTTTTGTTGTTTATTTGCTATGCAGTTTATCACTTATTTTTCTTTGTTATACTGTTACTTTCTTTTTGGTCGTATGACTCTTACCATGGTTAGGTATTTATGCATCCGTGTTTTTATTTGCTTGTGACTATTCTGATCCGGAGGGTTCAGAGATGCGACGAGAATGCATTGTTTTATATTATCATTTTCATTTGTATACATTTGTAGTTATATTTTACTTTATTTGAACTTTAAAGGGAATGTGTGTACTATTAGTTACATGGTGTGTTAGCGACCAAGTACAATATATATGTGGTCAGTAAATTCCATAAGGGATAAACCAGGCATTATAGGTAAAATACGGTCTTCAATACGGAGCTTTGGCTCACACCGACCAGAAAGCTATTAGAGGCCCAAAAATTATTAGTGGTAAACAATTCAAACTGTAAAACCAAAGGCCTAATCTTTTTAAAAAAAGGAGAAACGAGAAACACTTATGAACCACATCAACAAACGACAACTACTGAATATCAGATTCATAACCTGGTTCAAACAAATGTGGCGGCTTGAAACGTTTTAACTTACATACATGTATAAGTGTGCACTTTCGATTAAAATGTGGAATTGGAAAGGAAAGACTTTTAGTTATAAAATGGATGAATGCTCTATGATTGCCAACTCTATTAGAGTAGCATTTTTTCATGTCATCTACGTATAAAAGCAAGTGCAATAAACTTAATGAATATTCAATTATCACAGAACGAAAAAGTGCAATAAACTTAATGAATATTCAATTATCACAGAACTAAAAAGTGCAATAAACTTAATGAATATTCAATTATCACAGAACTAATAAGTGCAATAAACTTAATGAATATTCAATTATCACAGAACTAATACACATTTTTGTTTAAGGACCAGCTGAAACACAACTCCGTATAGTTTGTCGCTGTATTGAAGTATCATTGATGGCCTTCGGCTGTTTTCTGCCTCATAGTCGGATTGTTGTTTATTTGACACATTCCCCATTTCCATTTTCAATTTCAACTATTTTGTCCGAAATAGAAATAACAAATATACAACAGTAATACTATGAATTTGAGTGAAGATGCAAAGACATCGAAAAATCGCTCATATTATTAAAATAAAAATCTGCCTGTTGATATTTTTCTATGCGCACATAATTAAGGCTGATTAGACTGCCTATAGTAATCCGTTTTCAGTACGTCACAAATACTAGTAGCTTCTGCTCTCTAACATTTAAACACTTCAGGGGTATCGCGTACACAGAAGAAAATCCTATATTGAAAGTAGTAGTTAAAGCAAAGTCCAGCTTACCCTTGAATTTTAGACATGTACATGTATTCACATAAAGAATTTTTGTCGAGTGTATAAAGTGGTGAACATGTAACTTGAATGTATTCTACAAGAATCACCAGTCCATCACTTTCATTCGATAAACCAAAATATATTTTTCATAGTTTGATATTTTTACCTATGAGCAGGAGTACATGTATTTTGATTAATACTTTTTGACCGCGCTTGATTTGGTGTTACATCTTATAAAGTTAATCCGCATTATTTTTGCAAAGATCTCCACTCAAAATGCAAGTTGATGCTAGGGACAGTCTCAAACCTGTAGTGAGGTACGCTTGCTTTGTTTTTTTGCTCAGTGTTGATGGTCTTTGAGATGAAGGACAAATACATAATTTGTTCCTTTGCAGTTTGTGTAATTTTCGCTCTGCATATATTTGATTCTGTGTCATGTGTGGATATTTGATACCCTTTGTTTTTCTACCCTGTAAGTATACATGTTCATTTAATAATCCCAAAAGGCTCACTGTCATGTCTTCCACCAATATCTTCTAGTTATATGCTTAAATCAAATTGCATTTTTATTTAATGCTACGCATAAACAACCAGTCAAAAACTAGCTTCAACATTTTAACTATTTATTTACCATTCTCGACATTGCATTTATCCCGAAAAAAGGATCAGATGCCACAATATAAAACAAATATTGGATACATTATATTTGATATCGTAACCATGTACAAGTGTGGAAAAATCGCGCATAGCAAAACATTTTAATTACTTTTTATGAAGCCATTTATCAGATGCAACCTTTAATGTTATGCACAATTCATATAAAAAACCTTTCGTGGAAGCCAACTTTCATGTAGACTTTTGTATAGCATGTATATACTTTCCATGTTAAATTACTTTTCATGATTATCCGTGTTTGGTGTCTAGCAATCTTTCATTCTTAACCACTTTTCATTTAAGTCAACTTTCGTGTTAGCACAGTTTCATGTTTAGTCAGATGATGGTCAGCAACCTTTCATGTGTTCCCAAGGTTCACGTTTAGTTATCTTTTGAGGTTTGACCACATTTCATGTTCAGCCATTATTTATGTTTAGTCAACTCTTATGTTAAGAAATCATTCATGATTATAAGCAACTTTCTTGTATAAACATCTTTGGCGTTTGGCCACCTTTAATGATTAGTCACCTTTGATGGTTAGCCACCGTTGATGCTTAGCCAAATTTGACGTTTAGCATTGTTTTATGCTGAACCACCTTTAGTGTTGAGTCACCTTTTATGTGAGCCATATTTTATGTTTGGAAATCTTTTATGTTGAGTTATCTTTCATGTTCAGTCACCTTTAATGTTGCTGTTTAATCATATATATTTGTTAGTTAGTCACCTGTCATATTAAGCCGTTTTTAAGCTTAGCAAAATATTTTACGATGAAACCGCGGCTGTGGTGAACGTCCAGGAAGTTACTATTGTTGTCATGGTTTTCATGGTAACATTGATACTGGCAATGATATAAAGACCTTACTGTAACTTGTAGATGAATAGCAGCAATTTTTAATGTGTGTCTATACAAGAGAGTGTAAAAAAATAGTACCATTAATTGGTCATATTATCCATAACAATTTTTTCTCCAACATTTATTCAAAATGGGGCTTTGGTGGTCGAGTGGACAACGCAGTTTTGCAATAGTATCACTAGCGTGTCAACACTGAGTTTGCAAGTTCAAATCCCTCAGTGATCTTAAATTCTACGATTGACAGTTGTCCTACCTAATGTCGGTGGCTCTCTCTTGGTACTTCGGATCCCTCTACGAATAAAACTACTCACCAAGCGTGATAGACTTTTTGTACATTTCCTGTTTACAAATCTTTGAAGTTTTCGAATTTAAAACTAAAGATTTTCTTATCCAAGACATAGATTACCTTAGCCGTATTTTGCACAACTTTTTGGAATTTTGGATCCTCAATGCTCTTCAACTTTGTACTTGTTTTGGCTTTATAAATATTTGATATGAGCGTCACTGATGAGTCTTTGTAGACGAAACGCGCGTCTGGCGTACTAAATTATAATCCTGGTACCTTTGATAACTAAATGACTAAGAGGGTTAAGATGGCTTTTTTACCCCAACTATTAGTCGACATCAACATAACATAATAAAAGCAAGTCACTGTTTTCCGGAGTTTTATACTAACTTTAATGAAAAACATTTTACAGAGATGAGCGAAAGGTTAATGAAAACTTAAATACTGAAAATTGTACAAAATGAGTAAAGCAAAACTTAAATAAAATGATATTTAGTGTCCGAAACAAAGATCAATCTCCGTGATGTGTTTAATTGCTTAACCTTCAGACTTGCAACCGACAGCTAACTAATTCTGTTGCGATCAATTCTTCATTTACATTTTGTAACTTTGAAAATTATTCTTTTGGTCGAAAATAAATGACTAATATTAAAAAATCAGTTTTAATAAATAAATTATACGAAACTTAAATATTGAATTTAACATATTTATTATGTTGCTTCTCAGTTATTGAATTGTAAAACTGAATTAAATTTTCATAGTTTATAGCATTCTAAATGAAGGTTTTAAGTATGACAATTATAAAATTTCAATAATATCAATTTTTACTGATAAATTTTAACATACTATCATAAACTCGTACACGTGGGAATACTATGTTTGTTAACACCAACGCTTTAACAAGTTATTGAATTAGCAAAATCTAATTTTGGACAGTAATTTTAGTTTAAAGACTGTTTCTAATGTATTAACAGATATAAATGTATATTTTGGAAATTTGATAATATTTTTGAATTGCTTAATATGTGTTATATCAGTTTATATACAATTGAGAATGGAAAGTGTGTTTTTTTTCAAATTATTATTGCATATTTCGTGAGATAAACATATACAAAATAGATTTTACCTCTGTGTCTGAATATCTAACGAAATGATTTTTTTTTTTAAATATGCAAATAATAAGTATATTCAATTATAAAATACAGGAAAAACATACCAACAGTTGAATACTCATTGCATCTGGGAATAACAAATACAATTTCTTATAGCTTCGTCAAATGTAAATATATAATATGAATTCCAACATTATAGTAATGGTTTCAAACACAATTTTAATTAGTAACAAAACATAAATGCATGATAGTCAAATTATTTTAGTCTATGCAGTAAATTTGAAGCAAATAAATATAATTTCAGGAGATATATGCTGCCAACCAGGGCTATAAAACTGTTAATGTTGATTCAAATGAAGATATGTTAAATCCGGAATTTCTTTTCCAGATTCGTTTCATTTTTACACTACCGCATAAGCTTCCGTAAGAGTTCTTGATAACTGACTGACCCGTCATCTAAAAGTATAAATTATAATGGTGTGTTAACTTATTAAAGTGTGAGGTTTAGGTACATGTAGCAATTAATCAGGTTAAACATATTTAATCTTCAATTGTTTACAGTGGAAAAGGTCTGTACCAAGTCAAGAATGTGACAGTTGTTATCTATCCATTTGAATGTTTGATGTGCTAGAGCTTCTGATTTAAGCCATTTGATTAGAGACTTTTCTTTTTTGAATTTTCTTCGGAGTTCAGTATTTTTGTGAGTTTACCTTTGATACTACTAAATATGTACATAGAGTTTTATTTTAACACGAGATAGAGTTTTGAGTACATACTGTATTTCCTGGTCAAGATAATATATACTACCTAGGAATGGTATTCTAGCATGTCACAGTTGGTATCAATTTAAGTAGATATATATTGAAATAAACAGCAGAAAAAAGCATTTATGGCCAGCTGTTATTTCGAGAGACATATTGTTTTTTATTCCAGTAGAAGAGATACCTTCAGGGAACCACAACACTCTGACGAACCGTGATCCTTAGACATGTAAGATGGGGGCTGTGTTAATCTTTCGTTTAAGAAACGTAGCGGAAAGGATATGATCTAAGAGTAACTTTTTGAAAAATCAATTTAATTTAATACCTATTTAGCTTCTTTTAATTTAAAATTGTTTCGTAAAAATTGGCCTTATAAATAAAAAGCGATGGGATATAAAATAAATACTACTACTTGATGTTAAAACATATTGTTGCGTTTTGCAATGTTTTATATAAGAATTCCATTTGTATCTCCCTCTAGTAGCTGGATTGTATCCTTTTTTATTTTTTACATAAAGTAGATTTTCAAGGCTTTTATTTCATCATTTGAAACAAAAAATAATCGTTAGATGTTAGATAAAATTGAAACCTACAACCTTTCTTCCTCCTTTCCTCCAGCGATATTGATACTTAAAGTTAATTTTGAGCAATATTTGTTTTAAATTATCTGTTTTTATCATTTGTCAACCAACAAATTGAAAACGCTGTGATTTGTTTATTGGAGAACGCACCGCAATCTACTGCATGCGACATTGATTCGCCATAAATCATGTCCGTGAGCTATTAATCTCCAATCACATACAGAGTTAGCAGTAATTTCCTTTCCATATTATTTTCGTATCGACATTTTAATCACAACTGTAAGGTTAATTAGTTACCTGTTTGATCGATGATAAAAACTGACAACTGAATCGTTTCTGTATAAAGTGAAATATGAATAAAATTTACAAAACATAACATTTCTTCCGTGTAATTAAAATTTTACATTTTACTGAGAGGTCATTATGGTTTAATTCGGTTTCAATTAATAGGGCACATATATTGCCAAAGGTAAATCCTACCGTAAAAGGCTACTGCTCATTAATTTTATTTCATTTTAGTTGTTTAATAGGACGGGTTATATCCTATGGACCATTTATAATCGTCGGAACATATCGGATATTCTTTTATCAACATCCATGAGAGGTAGTCTGAATACGAATATATTTTTTTACCTCATTGATTCCATTAAATTGTTTAAAGGATGTGTGTTTTTAATTCTTCTATGCGACAGCAGATTCCCGACACAAAAAATAGTATATTGCCGCATCGAAGAAGCAAAGATATTGGTGGCAGTAATCTGTAAATAATTATTTTTTCGAAACCACTTATTTTGCAATCCCAAATTACAGGATCAACATGACATGCACATATGTAATTTGAATTTGTTGCGACTGTCATACAAGTTAGAGGTTTAGCTAGCTTTAAAACCAGTTCAATCCACCATTTCCTACATAAGAATATGCATGTAACAAGTAAAAAATATGACTGTTGTTATCCATTTGTTTGCTGTATTTGAGCTTTTTATTTTGCCATTTGATTAAGGACTTTCCTTTTTGAATTTACCTCGGAGTTCAGTATTATTGTGATTTTACTATTTGCAAAAGAAAACATTCAATTGTCACATCCAGCTTTAAACACACTGTGTGTGCCACTCGCTGCGCATATACAGGGACAGAAGTTCGTCTTTGACTATTTGATAGCTTTTAACACCACCATGTTGGCGCCATTTATAACATTTTCTGACGTCAGACACACAAATCAATGAATGGGTTTGTAGATAGATGTTTCTGTGTTCTGTTAAATTGTTTCTTTAAAAATTGTCATACGATGATGACTGATGTACCCATATTTTGACTATTTTATTTAAATTGTCTGTTTAGTTAACGCACCAATGTAAATATAACGAAATTTGATGAGACTGTCATCAAAGTGAGAGGGTTAGCGCTATAAAACCAGGTTTAATCCACCATTTTCTACATTTGAAAATGCCTGTACCAAGTCAGGAATACGACAGTTCTTGTCCATTCGTTTTTTTATGCATTTTGTTATTTGATTTTGCCACATGTTTATGGACTTTCCGAATTGATTTTCCTCTAAGTTCAGTATTTTTGTAATTTTACTTTTTTCCACTGCTGGTGGACGTTTCGTCCCCGAGGTTATCACCAGTATAGTAGTCAACACGTCGGTGTTGACATGAATATCAATGATATGGTCATTTTTTTAATTTTCCTGCTTACAAAACAAAGGATTTTCTTATCGCAGGTAAGAGTACCTTAGCCGTATTTGGCACAGCATTTTGGAATTTTGGGTCCTTAATACTCTTTAACTTTGCACATGTTTTGCTCTGTAACTGTTTTGATCTGAGCGTCACTGATGAGTCTTATGTAGACGAAACGCGCAACTAGCATATAAAATTATACTCCTGGTACCTTTGATAACTTTTATCATGGGTTCTATTATACATACCATTGATATCAATAAATTTTCGTACTATGGCATCAGCTAACACTTCACTTTGCATAATATGTCGTACCAAATCTTCTACTGTCATTAAATCACTGAAAAAAATATAAAACATAAATAAACAGTCTATATTTATTAAATAATAGGAAGATGCGGTATTAGTGCCAATAAGACAACTATTTATCTGTATAAAAAAAACGAAAAACAATCATGTACCACATCAATATTCAACAAACAATGAACAAAAGTTTCGTGACTAAGGACAGGTGCCATTAGCGAGTTTAAATATTAAGTATTAGAGCGACATTGACTTTGACCGACCTGAACATTGCCTACAAAAGAAATCAATCATTCAGACTTCTAATACGTTCAGGTATTTCACATCCAATTTTTTATGGAAATATTCTTTATAAAGCACAAAGGTGTCAGTATTCACCTCAGAAACTTACAAAACCGTTGAATAGACTTATCAAGAAGGGATATAATTACGATACTGTTGTCAAGTCATTAAAGATTGCATATTTTGGCGTTAATATTGAGTCACTGATAAGGTCTTTGCATCGGAACTAAACACATTTATTCTAAACACAGTTGTTGGCATGACACGGGTTATGTTCTTCTCATATATGTTATGATGGTATGATACTAAACCCCTAACGGGAAGAATTGTGCCTGATGTTCATATGATGAAATCATAATCTTTCAGTCAGTTTAATTGAAGTCTGGAGCTGGCATGTCAGTTAACTGCTAGTAGTCTGTTGTTATTTATGTATTATTGTCATTTTGTTTATTTTCTTTGGTTACATCTTCTGACATCAGACTCGGACTTCTCTTGAACTGAATTTTAATGTGCGTATTGTTATGGGTTTACTTTTCTACATTGGTTAGAGGTATAGGGGGAGGGTTGAGATCTCACAAACATGTTTAACCCCGCCGCATGTTTGCGCCTGTCCCAAGTCAGGAGTCTCTGGCCTTTGTTAGTCTTGTATTATTTTAGTTTTAGTTTCTTGTGTACAATTTGGAAATTAGTATGGCGTTCATTATCACGGGACTAGTATATATTTGTTTAGGGGCCAGCTGAAGGACGCCTCCGGGTGTGGGAATTTCTCGCTACATTGAAGACCTGTTGGTGACCCTCTGCTGTTGTTTTTTATTTGGTCGGGTTGTTGTCTCTTTGACACATTCCCCATTTCCATTCTCAATTTTATTGAAAGTATTTCAAAGAATAACTGACAACATACATATTTTAGTTTTTTTTTCGATCTTGTACTTAAAAATGTTTCATTAGTAAAAAAGAAATGATGCATTTCTATGATTAAATTTCTTTTATTTTTATTCCGTCCTTAATTTAAAAGTTTTAGAAAATTTTGTCCTTCGAACGCAATTATAATCAGTTGAAAATGTTTCAAACTAAAATGATTATCGTTGAACGCCGTACGGTGACCTATAGCTATTAATAAATGTGTCATTTAGTCTTTTGTGGAGTGTTGTTTCGTTGGAAATCATACCCTTTTTAAAAAAAAATATACATGAAAAAAGAGAATCCTATCTGAGTTACATTAATGCAGTATCAGTCGATTTCAAGGCGAAGAGCTACAGTTCATTTAGAAAATTGAGACAAGCCTTTGGAATAATTTAGCCATTTCGTCATGAAATATTTATAACAATTAAATATTAATAACCAATATTGCATTTAGATTCTCAGCATGAGCAAATTTTATTAATTATTAATTCCAATCAAAAATATAAATGAAAATAATATGCAGATTTGTACAGATATAGCTTTTGATATATAATCATTCCGAAAACCTCAAATATATTTCTCTGTGTAATATAAATACATGAAAATGTTTAAATACAAGCTGTATAATTCAACCCGTTTTTATCTGTTTTATGTGATTCTCATAACCTGTAGCAGTTATGTACAAAATATGCTAAGTAGATTATCAAACAATGTAAATAAAAAAATAACACACAAACGAAATGAATTATAAATAACAAAGAGTAAAATCACAAAATATGCTGAATTTCGAGGAAAATTGAAAACGGAAAGTCCATAACCAAGTGGCAAAATCAAATAATAAAACATTTCAAACGAATGGGCAACAACTGTCATATTCCTAACTTTATAAACTAATTCAATTGAGAACTTATGTAAAAATATCCTTTTCCTTACCCTATGAATAATTTTGATGTCAATGTTCATTCAAACTAACCAACAAGTTTGCAAAAATGAAACTTACTGCGAAAGAAAAAGATAATATGACCATTTTGTGACAGAATTTACTTGTCCATGAGTTTTGCATTTGATATTGGTGCATAGTGTACTTATGACATGCAGAAATTCGTGGTCTGATTATCTCTCATATTCAACCAACTATCGGGGGATTCACCTATTGTTTTCGACTTTCATAGAGATAACTATTACACTCCTATAACAGATAACAGATATCAGAAAGAACGCAATTGATTCTCTTACATCCAAATATAATTAACTGCGTGTTTAGGTGTCAAGAAGTGAACATCAATACATAGGTTTAATTCTAATGTACAGAATGAAACAATATAGAGCCACTATGGACATCATTATAAAAACACATTGCTTAAGGTGGTATATAACACTTTCACTAAAATTAATTTGGCTCGTTTAATTTTGATAAAATTTTGACAAAGTATTGACTTTGACCCTTTAACAAAAACATAAAAATTTCAAAAATTTTGAACCAACCGTTTTGTCAGAAAAATTACACTGGTTATATAGCAGTTTGACAAACTCTTATTTTGATCATTGAGAAGCTTAATATTCCCTTAACAACACAACGTAATTAAAACGTTTAGTTGATTTTACAGAGTAATCGCCCTGTAGTGTTAGGTACCACCTTTATCTACTACTTTGTGCAAGCCTTTCAAAAATGACATATCAAAGCAATCAACGACAACCAAACAATGGATGTTACATATTAGTGGAAACTGAACTAGTAAGAGTTGAATTCAAGTATCATACTAACTTATCATTGCTAAAAATGAATAATATTGGCGATAACAATCATAATGTTTTACGGTAGCATCAATTTAGATATAACGTTCTATAAATAATAGTGTCAAAGTTACAAAATGTTTGAAAAATCATATGTGAAGCCGTCAAGTGTATTTGGCTGTCCTTCACGACAAAAGCAACAGTAGTATACCACTGTTCGAAAGTCATAAATCGATTGAGAAAAAAAAAAAATCCGGGTCACAAAGTATCTTATCAGACCCCTGTAATAAAATGGGGAATGCGCCTTTTTCAAGGGCCTTATTTCTAAATATTTCTGAACTATAAAATTATACCTTTTACTTGAGTACATGTAAAACGTTGTCTATTTTTTATGAGTAAATTTTAACACAAAAATATAGATTTTAAAAGAAATTAAGAATAAGTTATTCAAGAGAAGATGCTTAAACCACGACTTCATAGATACACTGTAAATAAGTTCCTAATTTTAACCAAACTTAGAATTGATGACATTAGCACTAGCCACACTTTTTTTAAAATTATGTTAATTTTAATATAAACAGCTTTATTACAGTGTAGACATATTTTGAATTCAGCCCTTTTGTAAGTCAAGAGGGCTTTGTTTTGAATTTTAAATATTTGCGTTAAAACACACATCTATATAACGATTAAGCGATACAAAATGTTAACGCCACCGCTTTAACCGAAAAAAATATTTATTTCCAATTACAAAAATGAATTAAAGAACTTAAGCTGTTGAATAATTTTCCAGGTGTCAACATATTATAAAGCTCTTAACCTATTGTAATCATATTAAAACAGAGTATAACATTCCAACAACTTAATATTACCCTGGAGATTTCATAAAGAGATTCTGACATGATTAAACAGGCGATTGTTTTCAGAATCTCAATCATCGCGCGCTACTAAGGATAAAGCCAATAAAGATAATATTATAACAAAACATCCCAGTGATCAGTTTATGACTTAAAACGTACAAATGATCAGATTAAAGCGTCCAACTGATCAATTTTATGACTTTCCGATAGAGATTGACACAATGTAATGAAACGATTATTTAGTTAATGTCGTTTATGGTAGTAAGAAAGTGTAACAGTAAACAAAATAGTTATTCGATATGTGGGAGATGAGGCAAGAAACCATATAAGAAATACATATATTCTAACAGCCAAAACAGCTTTTTGATATGTGGGAGATATGGGATATACAAAATAAACTTGATGACGGTTTTTTCTTATTCTAACCGCACCACACAATGTGTTTCCCCAAAATAATGTCATCTTACCAAGTCGTAAGCAATATATTGAAGTGCTTCTGTACGTATTAATTGATTCATGTAGTTCAAATGAGTTTTTTTTATCACATTATATATCGTATACAAATTATAGGGTTAAAGTTAATTAGGTTTATCAAGCTTTAAATTGTATGAAGTCTGATAGAAACAATAAATAGACACTTTCATTGATATCCTTTCTTTTGATGTGTTTGAGCTTTTGATTTTGCCATTTGATAACGGAATTTCTGTTTTGAATTTTTCTCAAAATTTTAATATTGTTGTTGTTTTACTTGTTGTTTTCAAAGATATGTACACAACACCACAGACAGAGAAAAAGAAAAAAAAAAGTAAAAAAAAAAAATACAATTGGTATTCCAGTGTGAATGTTGAATTCCTCTGTTTTAATATGTTGCAATAGGCGTAATGATAATAGTATTACATAATTGCTGTCAATAAAGATATTCAGCCGGGTTTTTTTTCAAATATTTAGCAGTGCATAATAATAGAAAGCATGATACTTTCCTAATAATATTTCTTACTTAGACTGATTGTCAGGTGGAGTACATGAGTTCAATCCTTGTTTTTGTTGTGTTCATATTGCCTTATGTTTAGTTACTTGTATAATAATCTGTTAACAGTTATATTTTTTTCATTTAACCAAGTTGTTTTTAGTTTCTTCACCGACCTTTGTTTAATTGCACATTTAGTATTAAGCAGTTATGAGTTAAATATTACAAAATCTGAACGTGTAAGGGGTAAGAGTTATTTTTACATCTAGTCACTTTTCTCTGATATTGGTTACTGCTTCAGCCAGAAAACGAACACTATCAACGGACTGGTTATACTACCACGAATTTGGCGCGCCTATCAACTAAAATGATATTCATTCTTCCCCTTTTTAGTCTTTTTTTCAGACTTTTAATTTAACCATACCAACCGCATATATATTTTGTAAAAATCATTAAAACTCGCTTAGTTAACATTCTCTTAAATTTCAATCTAAACTATGATGGCAATTTATGTAAATGCCAAAGTAATTGTTAATGTCAAATATTATAACCGAGAAGTAACTAATTCCATCACGTCTTAGTGGGCTAAATAAACATTTTTGATTGAAAACTCAATTCGAGGTTTACAATTCATCAAATCACATCATACATCATGATCACATTCACCAAGAAGCTTGATTTTGACGCCCTAGTGACCAAGCACGGATAACTATACCCAATCAATAAACGTTACAATGACCGTGATGAAAACGAAATGAAGACAATGACGGAGGAGACTTGTTACTGTCAGTGTACCCTAGAGATCACATCCGGTGATAAATAAAACAAAATGTACAAGTTTCATCCCCATTAATAGATATTGAGCTTAATTTCCACATTATTTAATAAATATGTTCGAAATTTGATGATGACATGTTTTTCGTCACAGAATTAACTATTAATCCCAACGTATTCAATGAGTCAATTTATTCCCCACCACACTTCAGTGAACCCAGTTTGGTTTATTTAATGTACAAAAATATTTCAAGAAGACGCGCTAATGGACAGTTATTGATGAAATGGAAATGGAAATTAAAGCTGACGATGTGAAACTGTAAAACTAAAAAACAAACTACCGTTGTTACAAACGATGGGTATTTTTTTTTAAATGAATACGCAATAAAATATAAATGCAAGGCTTTTAAAACCCCAAAGAGAATCCTGCTATATTTAATGTATTATTTGCTGTATTTCTATTTTCTATGTATTATCATTGTTTTTTTTTATGTTATTTTCAGTGTTGAATGGGTTGTTGCATTTACAAACTTAAATAATTTGTGGGATGTAGTAGTGTCTTTACATTTCAATCGGCAATAAAACGATAAATTACGTCTCAATAGAGATTTTCCATGTATTATTTCCTGAATAAAATACACTTGTTATTAATAATGAAATACCTCTCTATTGGCACATAATGCCTTAAATCATTGTGATATCATCTTTTTTAATACAAAGTTTTTTTATGATTTGTTTGTCATGTATTGTACGGTAAAATCAGCAAATGCATAATAACATATGTCTCGTAATCTCTTTGTACTTTTATACCCTACGGTTCAGAAAAAAATGAAAATGCATCCACGTTGACAATTGAACACGTGACGAATTCTGTTTTTGCAAGGGATATTAAAATGTTATCCCAATTATGTTCTTTTAGAATCTAAAGAAATATTGGGAATATAATACCTGGAACCTATTGAAAAATGAAAATATCCTCTCGCTGCAAGTTTTGCTTTTCAACAAACAACAATATTTCTATAGACTGAAACACTAATACACACAATACATTTGAATCTGAAATGGTGAATTAGCTTCTTAATTTTGTTTCGTTTCATAATATTGAGGGTCAATATTAGTTTCGCTTTTCACACCTACGAAACTTGTTATAAGTTACGGGAATTATAACAAAATGATGCGAAGTCAGGCCTAAATGTTTTAAATTTTGAAGTAAGCTATTGCAAGTTATTAAATACTATTAAATTATAATCCTGGTACCTTTGATAACTCTTTACACCACTGGGTCGATGCCATTGCTGGTGGACGTTTTTTTTTACATTTTTAACTATTGTGTCTG
Organism: Mytilus galloprovincialis; assembly: GCF_965363235.1. NCBI lineage: Eukaryota > Metazoa > Mollusca > Bivalvia > Mytilida > Mytilidae > Mytilus > Mytilus galloprovincialis. The sequence continues at coordinate 35,470,974 of NC_134851.1, read as the reverse complement.
TTTGTTTTGTTCAAGCATCGGTGACAATATAATGGAATGTGATACACTGTCATACAAGTGAGAGGTTTAGCTAGCTATAAAACCAGGTTCAATCCACCATTTTCTACATTTGAAAATGCCTGTACCAAGTCAGGAATATGATTTTGCCATGTGATTATGGACTTTCCGAATTGATTTTCCTCTGAGTTCAGTATTTTTGTGATTTTACTTTTTTTCGTACCCGAGGGTATCACCAGCCCAGTAGCCAACACTTCGGTGTTGACATGAATATCAATTATGTGGTCATTTTTACAAATTTCCTTTTTACAAAACTTTGAATTTTACGAAAAACTAAGGATTTTCTTATCCCAGGCAGAGATTACCTTAGCCGTATTTGGCACAACTTTTTTGAACTTTGGATCCTCAATGCTCTTCAACTTTTGATGAGTCCTTTGTAGACGAAACGCGCGTCTGGCGTACTAAATTATAATCCTGGTACCTTTGATAACTAATTAAAATGGTTGTTTGAAAAGCAATTTTGGAGTTTAGGATGGCGTTCATTTTCACTGAACTAGTATATATATTTGTTTAGGGGCTAGCTGAAGGACGCCTACTGGTGCGGGAATTGCTTACTGCATTAAAGCCCTGTTGGTGACCTTCTGTTGTTGTCTATTCTATGGTCGAGTTGTTGTCTCTTTAGCACATTCCTCATATCCATTCTCAATTTTAACTTTATATTTGTAAGCAATAAGATAAAAGATTCAATAAGAGACGAAAGCAGAGCATGGACTATGGTGTGTTGAAATTCTAATCTGCTAAATTAAATGTAATTTAGTATACTCGTATTTGCTATAGCATATTGCCATGTTTTATGGTTAAAATCAAAGGTCCGAAAAGAAGATCTAATTACAAAAATGAAAATATTGGTAATCGTTTACAATATCCTAGTAAGTGCTTACCAGATACCACCTCATTGTATAAAATTTCTATGAACATGCTCAAAGTTCAAAGTGGTGAAATAGAGAAAGATTAATACATATTGACTCAAAACATAACGAGTGAATTAAATTAAATCTCATATCAACAATTATCATATTGATGGAAAATATTTAATTAAATGTCAGAAACAGTTATTTTCTTTTCAATTAAATACAGAAATTTTGTAAAACAAATATGGGGGAGTACATAAAATGTTCTGTTAAACGATTTATCTTTTTTTTCTTTTGAAGTAAAACAAAATGGAATACCATTAAATGATATTTTTTAAACCGTTAAATAAATAAATAAAATGTCACGGCACCAAGTTAACAATGAGTATGATAACTAGTGAACAAAATCAATTTGAAAAGTTTCTGAATATACAAATTATAAAAGATTATCTGTAACCACTCTAAAATAACCTTTAAAAATTCGATGACTAGGAAAATCAAAACGTACCAGAGAAAAATTGAGCAAAATCTGTAATGATATTTCTGTCATATGAAATCTCAACAACGATACCAGGGTTTTAGTTTTGTATGCCAATGTGCGTTTTTTTTTAAATATCAAAGGACTCATCAGTGACTAAGTTCGTAACAAAAAAGTCAAGAGTCCAAATCAAGTACGAAATCGAAGTGCATTAAAGACACGAAAATTTCCAAAGGTTTTACCACAAATAGTTTACGTAATCTATTCCTAGAGATGTTAAAAATTTATCAACGAGATAGCAAAATAGCCAAAACAAGAATGTGTCCATAGTACACGGATGCCCCTCTCGCACTATCATTTTCTGTGTTCTGTGGACCGTGAAATGGGGATACAAAAATAATTTGACCTTTAAATTGGAAAGATCATATCATAGGGAACATTTACACTAAGTTTCAAGTTGATTGGGCTTTAACTTCATCAAAAACGTTAACCTGAAGCGGAACAGACGGACGAACGGACGAACAGATGAACGGGCGAACAGACGAACAGACGAAAGGACCCACAGACCAGAAAACATAATGCCCCTCTACTATCGTAGATGGGGCATAAAAATATCAAGAATTCTAATTGTCATTTTACGGTTCTCAACAGTAGACGGATGTCTAATTTTACTGCTTTAAACTTTAAATATCTTATAGAACAAAGAAAACCGAATACAATCAACGGAGGTTCTCAAAGCCTTCACTGTAATAATGCAAAATTTCATTTTCAATTTTGAGTTAGTTCTGTAGAATTTGAGGCTTTTATGAAGTTTTGATATATTTGATTACATTTATAAAATAAGTCAACATTTAGAACTAGTTTCGAACATTCTAATAAAAGTTCACAACTGTCAAAGACCCTAACACAACATAATCTTAAAACAGTGGACTGATATCGCAAAGGAAGGTGTGCATTTGCAGACAAGATGAAAAAAAATTGTATATTATATTCATTACTGTTCAACGTATCTTTTAGGTTGATCTTGATGGCTGATATCCCTATTTCTTTAACCGTAACCGTTCATTTTTACGTTAGACGGAGATATCTTAATGCAATCAATATGGATGTTACACTATAGTATAATGCATTGCCAATATCCAGTTTTCAGGTCTATAGTAAACAATAAGGTAGTTAAAATTTTTTTAAAAAAGGTCTTCACCAGTAAAACAATCCTCATTTAAATGTCGAGTTGTATTCCACGATTAAGCCATGACACAAACGAATTCACAGTTATGCAATGAAATTATAAAGTAACCTATTATATCAGCCAATACGGTAATAGGTAAATTTGGTATAAATTGACCGTGAAGAATTGTTACAATTTTCAGAAATCAGCAGAACATTTGGTAATTGAATAAGGTGAATATCATTCTCAAATCAGAGAAAGGGAAGATGTTGAAAAATAATATTGAAAACTGATTAAAGGATGCTATGCCATGCGTTATTTTCTAGAAAAAAAATGTTTAAATATATGTACACGATTTTGTAATCAATTAGATGATATATGATAATGTGGGATGAAGTTACTGAAATACACAGAACAAGGAAATACATGCCAGTAAATACATATCTGTAACATTAGCTCGATATTGTTAATTATCTGTACATGTATATCACCATTTGATATGATTACAGTTCAGCAGTAATTAAAGTTACATGTATACATGATGAGGGGTTTCCTACTCAAACATAGATTTACTAGCTATGAAACGAGGTTCCACAAATCATCTGTTTCAGTAAATGCCTTTTACCAAGTCAGAAATATGAGCCTTATGAGTCTTATGGTTTAAACACAAACTTTCAATCCTGGTAACTATGATGAGTTTACCTCCACTAATTTCGTTGGTTTATAACGTTTGGTTATGTCAATTTTTATGGACTTAATCTCTTGAAGTTAACATCAGAGTTCGATATTTGGTATACTCTGACATCAGACTCGGACTTCATTGGCTAGAGGTATAGGAGGAGGGTTGAGATCTCATAAATATGTTTAACCCCGCCGCAGTTTTGCGCCTGTCCCAAGTCAGGGGTCTCTGGCCTTTGTTAGTCTTGTATTATTTCAATTTTAGTTTCGTGTGTACAATTTGGAAGTTAGTATGGCGTTCATTATCACTGAACTAGTATATATTTGTTTAGGGGCCAGCTGAAGGACGCCTTCGGGTGCGGGAATTTCTCCTACATTGAGGACCTGTTGGTGACCTTCTGCTGTTGTTTTATTCTATAGTCGGATTGTTATCTCTTTGACCCATTCCCCATTTCCATTCTCAATTTTATTTATCTTTTATGTGTTTGTGTTCTCCTAAACACTGGCAATGATTTAATATATACTTGTATGTAATCATGGTTTGTTGTTATTTATGGCCACTGTAATCTCTGTTTATATTGCTTATGGAATTTTGAATGACTTCTTTATAACTTGTTAAAATTCACAAGTATAGTACAACATGTACAAGCTATCAATCATTGATAACAGTGAATTTCATGGATTCATAATTAAATTATGCAAAGGATTTTGGCAGCGCTAGTATTTGTTCCTCAACCATAAATGAAAAGCTGCTAATATTGTTTTTAGGGGTACAGTTTTCACAGCCAAATCTATCAAGTTTGAGAAGATATACATCGGAAATATTTATTACGAATACAAATTATATCTTAGCATTTGTTTGTTACATTTGTTTTCTTTACTTGTGGAAAGGCTAAGTAATATAATTCAGAAACCAAAAATAAAGGAATCTAAATATATATCTGTTATATCATTCTTTCACAAAACTTTTATTTTACATATACGTTTATAATATGTCTTGTTTATTATCATATGGTGGGCATTTGCAGATATTATTTGAATGCTACGTTTTATTTATTTATGTATGACTGGTATCGATGCTACTATTTCCTCTAATTGTATATTCAGTATCACAGTATTACAGTCTTTGATAATTGCCCATTAATGCAAACCTCAATTCTTCTGCATGCGTTATGACAACACATTAATAATCTCTTTTGACCATGTGTATGCATATATTTTGAAAGGACACTACGTTTCGTCTAGGAATTTAGTATCGAAAGTGTCAAAGTCATATCATAGACAAATTGTAGACAGTACTGGAAGAGATAAGAAGATTCAAGGTTCGAGATTTATTATCATACGTTTAAAATTCCAGACTTAATTGCCTCGCGTATGGCTTTTTCAAAAAGGGCTCATAATAAAATATATAACTAATTATCTTGCTGCATTAAAGACCTGTTGGTGACCTTCTGCTGTTGTCTGCTCTATGGTCGGTTTGTTGTCTATTAACACATTCCCCATTTCCATTTTCAATTTTATTTCATTATGAATTAGCTCTACCACTGAGTAAGGTAGAGCACTGCGATTCTCAACCGAAGACAGTTGAGTCGTCAAAATAAAACTCGAGCATATTGAACGTTTTGATTATTTGGAGAGGTTAGACTTATCAACCTGCATACGAACGATTTATGGAGTTATATTTCGAAAGAAAAATTGTGAACGTTCTATGAAACGTCATCAGACATGGTTGCCTTTTCCGGAATGTCAGAAAAGTCAAAATAAATTACACTTTAATTGAATTTTGATCGACAGTGAACTCAGAATAAAAATACTTTAATTGATTCAATATTCATTAAATCAATAAAAGCTGTACTTTTAAATTCGCACTTAGACATAAATCCTCATTTAGTTCCTAAGTTGACATGTGCCATGTATTTGACAATTTGACAATCTTTTCTATAAAAAACGGGTTAATGGGTATTTAAATTTTAATACATTTATTAATATTTATGTTGTTAGTAAGATGAAAAGTACTTGTTTCAAATATAATCATTAAACAAGCAAACCCCTTGGGTAAAATTACAATCATTCAGTCTATTTATTGTTTTTGTCCATCTCTTTTATCTCTGATTGTCAATTTCGAATTAACTTTTGACAACCACTCTGATATAAAAAAAAAAAGAAGATGTGGTATAATTGCCAATGAGATAACTGTCCACAAGAGACCAAAATGACAAGATGTGGTATAATTGCCAATGAGATAACTGTCCACAAGAGACCAAAATGACACAAACATTAACAACTATAGGTCAACGTACGGCCTTCAACAACGAGCAAAGCCCATACTGCATAGTCAGCTATAATAGGCCCCTAAATGACAATGTAAAACAATTCAAAAGAGAAAACTAACGGCCTCATTTATATTAAAAAAAAAAAAACGATAAACAAATATGTAACACATAAACAAACGACAACCACTGAATTACAGGCTCCTGACTTGGGACAGGCACATACATAAATAATGTGGCGGGATTAAACATGTTAGCGGGACCTAAACCCTCCCCGTAACCTGGGACAGTGGTATAACAGTACAACATAAGAACAAATTCAATTGTCGATGCATTAAAATTATCTATCAATCGTTGTTTTAAATACTTTCTGAAAATATTCAATGTGCATCTTGTTACTATAACGATTCAAGCATCCAGTTTGTAAGTAAAATGAAATCCGAGCATTTTAAGCGGTACCCATCACTTTGATTAAAATAGATTTGGCTGGTTTGTTTTTCTTCAAATTTTGACAAAATATTGAATTATGACCTTTGATACTTCAAATGGAGATTTTTGAACGTGGCGTATTCTAGAAACATATTCCTCTTTCTGTCAAAAAAAGCGGTTAAGATATGATTTCTACTACACTTTTGTACGTCTAGACAATCTTTGCATTATCTAACATGTAAATTTCTCGAAAATGATATCTGATTCCAATGGATTTTTATATTGAAATGAATTTGAATTTAACAAATACAGAAATGCACCATTAAAGTTGATTCTCGAATTTCACATACAAATGTGATTTTCTTTGCACACGGAGGAAAGTCATGATTTCGAACAAAATTATCTATATGTAGTGTTACGTCAATATTACAAAAGTTGTTCATACAAAATTAGAAGGTTATGAAGAACAACATTAATAAAATCAAAATCAGGAATAATCACAAAACTTGATTGTACGATTTCGTTGATTGGGTCTGTAGCCATATTATAAGCAGTAAACAGAATATGACATCACAGTTGTAATATATCATAATACAGGTATTTCCTTTTATGCTTTGACAAACAATCTTACTAAACAACAGAGATAACAAAGGAATTCATCAAAGTTACCAGGCCTTTAACATGTTTAATGTAAGACACATGTTTCGACTAAATAAGGTTCATCAGTGACGATCGAACCAAAACAGTATAAAGCCAAATGAAATTCGATGAAGAACAGCATTTCTAAACCAAAAAAAAAGATTTAAAAGAAAAGTGAAATAAGGCTATGACAATGTGTATCCTGGGATAGAAAATCCTTAGAGTTTATTATAATTCAACGTCACTTTTAAAGGGGAAATGAGCATTAAGACAATTGGAAGAATAAAAGTAGTACAGAATTGTACTTCATAATAGTATTTATTTGCTATTTAAAAACTTATTATTTACAATTAACAAACACTTTAATTACGTCAGTCTTTTATAGTATGTATAACTGGTAGAATGGGGGTGTCTGGTTCATACTGGATCACTCGACTTCACGTTTACTTTTTAGTCAATTCAGTACCGTTCATTGGCCATTCAGATAATTCAGTATATTTACGGATAGAAATCGACCTTATGCAAGTGCTTGTATACTGGTATATCTATGATTGATTTTGAAACATTTTGTGGTTGATATTGGAACAATCAAATACAGACAAGAGTTAAATGTTGTAAGGGTCTTGTAACAGTTCAATTTTCAAACAGTATCAGGTTTCCCATTCGGAAGTTTTCAATCCGGAATAGGAAATCAGATGTATTGACTGAATTGCATACATCTGATTTGCATACGGTCTATTTTTATCAGACGCAGCTCTGCTGGTAGAGATCTATTTCCCCGAGGGTATCACCAGCCCAGTAGTCAGCACTTTTTGTGCTGACATGAATTATCGTTGATATGGTTATATTTATAAATTAACTGTTAACAAAATTTTAAATTTTTGAAATACTAAGGCTGTTCTACCTCAGGCATAGATTACCTTAGCTGAATTTGGCAAAACTTTTAAGAATTTTGGTCCTTAATGCTCTTCAACTACGTACTTTATTTGGTCTTTCAAACATTTTTTTGATTCGAGCGTCACTGATGAGTCTTTTGTAGACGAAACGCGTGTCTGGCGTATATACATAATTTAGTCCTGATATCTATGATGAGTTTATCTACTACTACAGATCTTCATTTCGCATATCTTCACCGGAATTTAGCACATGACTCTTAAATAATTGGTGCAATCATAAAAAAGGTTAAGCCAATCAAACAAATAGCAGAACATACATGTCTTTTAATAAGCAACACAAAAACGAACGCTGAAAAACACCAAAACGTTTCATACGTTTGAAGCGTGTTTTATTTTTATTTACTTTCATTTTGAATGCTCGAAACCGAATATTTAGAAGCGAAGGATGTATAAGAATCCTAACTATTGAAAAGTTATATGATTAAAAAAAAGGACATAAAAAATTAATGCAAAAATATCATAAAAAGCTATCATCTAAGTATCATAGTAGTTTAAGTTAAATATAAGAGTAATGGTATACATAGTATTCCGATAACGTTTGTAACAGAAGACCTATCAACCTTCAAGTCCCTGATTTCTTTAATAAAAACGTATCCTTAAGATATCTATTAATTTCTATTAAGATCTATTTTAAAAGTAATTAAGAAGAAGCTTGTTTATATCGATTTTAACATTTTTAATGAAAAATAGTTTGCACTTTAGGATATTTTTGCTTCTCGCTGTAGTATATTGTAGAATAAGACAGTTGTTCATCATATAAACTTGTAATATAATCTGCTTGGCATAAAAAGAACAAGTTCACATTAAATCAACATGACAACTCAGTTTTCACCTCGATTTAAAAAATTATTATATAATGTTCATCTAAATCCGTACCTGTTCTTTCATTTCTAGTAGCTTGATGCATAAACATTTAATTAACACAAATCTCAACAGTAACACATGTTAAAAGCTAGAAGAAAGTAAACCATTAAGTCAAAAGGACCTACTCAGAAAAATAGATATTCTGAGAGCATTTCGCAACATTTTTTTTTTGTAATCAAATCATTCTTACTACCGAAAATTTTGAATAGAATATATCTGTAGTACGTGACTCTTACACATCGTTGGCTTATAAATTTTCGACTATGAGCTTTCTTAATGAAGGTAGATTACATGTATGAAAAAAAACCTTTGGGTGTATGAAATTGTTTTCAAATTGTTTTCATTTTTACTAGACAATCATGGTAGTGAGTAGCTCCTCAATATGTATTCTCTATTTTATTTGGTACTAATCGGTATTAATTTCCAAGTGGAGTGATGGTTGCATGCAAACCCTGAGTGCAGGATGTGGGGTGCTTTATTCCAGACCGGGTCAAAGCTAAGACTTATAAATAATTAATAATTTTCCTCCTTAGAGTTTCATATTCATTTATGGAATGACTGTAATATTTTTTTCTGTCTATGAAGAAATAACAAAAAAATGTGGTGACGGGTTATTACGAGTGTGCACCACATTTTTATCTTATTTCAAACAAACTGACAAAATATTACAGTCATTTCTTATAATATAATTCTTAATTACATTTAAAACCAGAGTAACTCTTGAAAAAACGTCGATGACGTCACGGTCACATGACAAAATTGTGTCTATGGAGTGATTAACAAAACGACGTCAGCCAATCAAAAGACGCGTTACATCCAACGTGAAATTATATCGCAATAGTGTTATATTTTTTTTAATATACTGTTGACTTTGAACACAAATCCAACGATGCATGATTCCTTAATTTGTGTGTTCACAGATTGTCTGTCATGTCTGTCATTTTTTTTTTGCAAATTGTTTTATAGGCGGTTAATTTTAAATTCTTACATTTGTCATTTGGGTTCTTTCATAGATGACTATGAAGTATGGGTTTTACTCATTCTTGAAGGTCGTAAGATGACATATAGTTGTTAACTTCTATGTTAATTGTCATAAGTGTCCAATTGTCTCATTGGCAACCATAACATCTCTTCTGTTTTTCATAATAGCCAGTAGCAGCGAAAACAACTTAGTTTACATATACTGAATGAAGAAATAGTAGTTTATCGTTGTTAAAAAGTAATAAATCGATAGAAAGAAAACAAATCGGGGTTACAAACTAAAACCGAGTGAAACACATAAACTATTATTAATAGGAAAACAAAGGAACATTAGGGACACCGAAGTGCAACAAAAGCAGATGCCAACATACATAGAAACGAACTATTTGATCGCAACAGCCATATTACTAAATAAACATGTTTTAACTATTTAAAGAATCATATGGTTTGTCTTGATATATGTTATTTCTTTTTATTTGGTGATTCTACATAATATCACGTGTAGTTGTAGTTTTCGTAATGTGTCCCAAAGTTGCGAGTTTACATGTCCTTAAATGCTTGAACGATATTCTATTGAGTTCAATTGCCTTCGGGATCGATTATAAATAATATAACCTTTTTAACTCTAATTATCATCAGAATAACCAGGAGAATAATTTTGTCCCAATGATCTTTTTGTATCGAACTTTAAATGGTAACCGTTGTTTTCTATGTGATTACTTTTATTATATAGGTCATGAGAAACACAATAGTAATCTTAAATGCGGTGCTGTGCATCATCTAGGTCAAGGTAAATCCAATGATATTTTTAAACGCGGTGTAGTGTATTGCTAGGGTAAGGTAAATCGAACGCTATTTCTAAACTTTGAAGAGTGTATTTTTTAACAGATAGGTTAATGGCGACTGAAATTCAGTTGTAAATGCGGTAGAAAGTACAAAAGAGGAACGAAAGATACCAGACGGACAGTAAAACTCATAAGTTGAAAGTACACGCCATGGCTAAAATACAAAAGACAAACAAACAAACAATAGTATACAACATAGAAAACTAAAGAATAAACAACACGAACAAGTGGCGACAGGGTTATTTCTACTCAACTCTGATCAATGTCACGTTATACGTAAAATTTCTACAATACGATACATTAAAAAAGCAGTAAGTTTAGAAGTAATCTTTAATTTATTGATACATTTGACGTATGGTAACAAGACAACAAAACAAAAAAAAAAAAAACAAAAAAAAGCCAAATCACTTTGCGCATTTAAAAAACTGTCAACATTATTTCTAAGTTACTTACTCTTTATCAACGTCATCTACATAGCTTGAAAGTATTGGGTCTGTTCGTTTACCAAAACCATGTCCCATTCGATCATGTACTCCGGCTAGAAATCCTCGTTTATGCCGACTAAGTGCAGGCGAACTGTCAACAATCACAATAGATACACTAATTAAGGCAAGCAGTCCACACAATCTCATGTCGAATTTTCTTTGTATGTATATCTGAAATAAAAAAAAGGAAGTTAAATTTTGAATATTCGACTCCGGGTGCGGGATTTTCTCGCTGTGTTAACGACACATTTGGTGTCAGGCATACGGTTGTTTTCTGCTCTCTGGTAATGTTGTAATCTATTTGACGCATGCCCTATGTTTATTCCCAGTTTTATCATCTACATTATTGAAAATCGTAAATTTAGTCTGATACCTCGACATACAAGCGCTAAACTCGAAATTTAATGTTAAATAATAAAAGCAACGACATTCCCCCTTCCATTTTCAAACAAAAATAAATAAATAAAACACTTATTTTGATCTGCAAATGAAAAAAAAAATAATACAGCAACACCAAATGTTTCTCCTTACTCTGCATGGAATATATCTAATTGCCAATCATCAGTTAATCCTATCAAAGTAAACAAACATCCGTATTTTTCTCCATAAGTGTCATGAAAACAAGTTTCTGAATGAACTCAATATTAATCATACCCAACTATAACATTTCAACTCATTCTGGAAAATATACGATATTAATTCCCCCTAAGCCAGTACGTATCAGAAGATCAAAGTCAATATATAAGATTAAATAAAATATTAACTTTTTTATATGGATACATAACATATTTGATATACATAAATACATATCTATTTTTAAAGTTAACTATAAACTATTCTATTATGTTTTTATAAATGTACGATGAAGATTTTTAGTCACAAACTTGTTTTCAGTTTTAAATTGTTTTTTTTGGGGGGGGGTTTATTTTGTCGTTGGTCAGTATTTTTGTGGTACATAACTTTCAAAATTCGCATTTATTTATTCCTTTACTTTGAAAGCTATTTAACGACACTTAGATACAGAAAGTTCTGTGTATATTCAATTTGTAATTCCGGTATTGGTCTTTTGGTCTTTGAAACAGCAACTGAATAGAATAAAATTATTAAAAATACCTTGAAGCTTGAAAAATCACAATTAAATATATTTAAGTCTACGAAGCTTAAATAAAGGCAACAATAGTATACCGCTGTTTTAAACTCATAAATCTATGAACAAAAAACAAAATCGGGGTAACAAACTAAAACTGAGGGAACCGCATTAAATATTAGAGGAGAACAACGACACAACATTAAAATGTAACACACACAGCAACGGACTAAGCATTAGACAACATCCGATTAGAACAACCAATATAACATCAAAACCAAATACATGAATTTGGGATAGAAAAGTACCGTGACACGTCTTATAGTAATGTGAATGCACACTCAAAAATAGGAGAAAACAAACGACACAACGGAAACACAACGTAAAAATGTTACACACACAGAAACGAACTATGATATAACAATGGCCATTTTCCTGACTTGGTACAGGACAGTTTTAAAGAAAAAAATGGTGGGTTGAACCTGGTTTTGTGGCATGCCAAACCTCGCACTTTGATGGCATTGTTAAATATAACATTTAAATGACAACATAATAATACAGGACTACAATACAAATAAATAGCAGAACGTATTAGGCATAGAAACACATGAATAATAGATAACAAAAGGCATCAGGTTTAAAATTCATTACGTCAAAAACGCGCCTCGTACAAACAAGACTTACCAGTGACGCCCAGGTATAAAAGTTCGAAAGTCAAAAAAAGGGGGACAAAGTTGTACAGCTCTGAGGATCAAAAGTTGAAAAAGGTTGTGCCAAATACGGCTAGGGTTTTTTGCTTGTGATAAGAACATTCTTATTATATAGAACAATTTATGCTGTTGCAAACAGTAAATTTTATCAAATGAATATAAAAGATTTACATGATCAAACTGACATTAACTAATTACAGAAAACAAAACCCTAATACATAATGCATTGAAGACCAACACAGAAAATAGACACACCCGACTCAGTGACAAACCAGGCCTGAACGCAAAAAGTCATAACCATGACGTCACATACGAAGTGTTGAAAATCACATAAGTTCACATCGGCAGATTCCGTAACAACGACAGGGGCAGCGGATTCGCCCGATGTTTGCCGATTGCACATAAATTATAACTGAATATTTACCAAACATTTACTTTTATACCATCAGGGTAAATTATTAATATTGTGGCAAATTTTTCATTACATTATGTCAATAAGTATTATAACTGGTCGTACAGAACAAAACCATAAAAAATTTGCAAATTAAAAGCAAACAATTCTCACCGTGTGACTCAGTCATAGTTTTCACTCCCAAGTTATTTAACATTAATTTTAATTGGTGGGAAAACATAACGATTATCCATATTATCTATAATTATATTATTATTATCTCATACCGTATCTTTCAAGGTGAAGTGTGGGTGTAAAAACACTTGTTTTCTCTAATGTAGGTGTTAAGAGTAGAGGTGCTCTATTAGCCAAAAGTATGGCATAATTACATGTACTTTAACCTGAATAATTCAATCACTCTCCGTCATTGACTCTCCCTTTTGCAATGTTAATGTAGTCATCGTAGTGCAGTTGAATGTAATGATTGAATTATTTGGGTGTCATGTACTTTTGATTGTGGTTACTTTTCTTACTTGGGAGAAAAATATTTCTGCAGAGTTTTTTCATGTTGTTTATTCTATATTATTTAACATTTTCAATTTTAAGTTAAGGGGGTAGACCTTGGTTCAGGAAGATAACTCTTTAAATCATTTAAGCGTTTGTAAAAGTCAAGTTCATCAATGTATTTTAAGCATTTACCTGAAACAGATTGAAAATAATCTATGTAACCTAGAAGCTTAGAATATATTCTTAAAAAACGGTTGACACAAACGTACTGATGATTTTAAGAGTTACTTCCCTTAACCTAGGTATACCTCCTTAAGGGTTAAATAACCAGGACATATATATGTGATTGACAATTATTTGAAATAAAGACGTTATTTTTTTAACGGTAAACACAGTGACTTTTTTAATGATTTGAGTTATCTGTAGTTACGTTTTCACAATTATTGTTTAGAGTCCTATTTAAAGAATGAACAATTATTTAAAGAGTAGCTATACAGATTTTGTTTTTAATATATAATCACATGTTTTGTGTATCTCATTTTTCAATTTAAATCTTGCAACAGTATCGAAAGTAAGTAATATCGTTTTTTGTCCTTTTGATTTTAAGAAAACCTTTTCTCTCCATCAGGTTAAAACAGCTTATCCTTGCTTTGAACTGTTACACTACGGTCACTGTTTAGGGTTATAAATATTGAGAGCTCACAAACGAATTTAGGTACACAACATTCTGTATGTGCTTGTCCGAAGTCAGTATCCTGTAAATCAGTGATTGTCGCTGGTTACTGTATGCCGCTTTTACGTTTAGCTTGGTTATTTGTTATTGGTTTAAGGTGTCAATTTAGACAGAAAGCCTACTCGTACAAAAAATAGTGCATTTGATGTCATTGTTTACTTTTAAAAACTAACCAACAAATTTGCAGAAATGAAGCTTTTGGTGAAAGAGAGATATATTTAGACCATTTTGAGCCAAAATTCACTTGTCTATGAGTTTGCATTAAAAACTCAGAATTAATGGGCTACATAGTACACTAATTTAAGATTTAAGAGTTATTTTGGTAGTACCTGTGTTTTCAAGATCAGAAATTTCTTGTAAGACTTTAAACAATGGTTGAAAATTGGCATGTTGAAAGATGATACATGTACAATTCAGGATATACCTGGTTTCCTTGAAGTTAAACTTAAGGTAAAATATTTAGAAAGCTGTGAAAATTGCAAAATTTGGTTGAACAGAGAGGGATTTTTAATTGGTGGTCCGACACCTTAAGGTCATACGGATTCCTATAGTTGGTTGAATCCACAACTTCCGGATTCTGTTTGATAGTTGACCCATTGGCAATCATAAAACTGTTGACCCTTATTAAATATTGAAATTATAAATATAACCATGCATTTCAAACAGTAAAGATTTGTTGTAAGTTTTTATTTACAAATATGCATTTCAGAGCGTCTTCGTCTGTGTTTTCTTCACGATTAAAGCTACTTTCTCTATTTTATATTTCTCTCATATATTGTGTAGTATTATTATTTGTACTATTGTATAATATTCGTTACTCTACAAACTCGTACTTACCCTGATGTAAGTTTGACATTTACCTTAGTCCGAGAAGTTTAATTAAAATCAAAATTATAGATCTGTTATTTATTTCAGTTGCTTATCTTAGCACTTTATTATAGAATATGGGGCTATAATGATAAATATCTGTAAGAGAAATTCAGCGAATTTATTTTCATAATTCATATAAAAAAAGAGATAGAATAAAACATAAACATAAAAAATACATAAAAAACATGTGTTTGATAAGAAATAAAAACAAAAATATTAATAAGTCATATAAATCTTGAACTAAAGGTTACATGAAATAGATCACATTGACATTTAAAAAATATGAAATTGCTGAACAAAATAAAAAAAATTATCTAATACAATAACGGGGAGAATGATTATAAAACAGATGAAACAAAATAACACAGAGAGGGCATAGACAAAACAAGATACCCCCATACATATCCTATAAACAAACTAAAGACGGAGCAACGAGAATCCCACAAAAAGTGGTGCTCCTGAATGAGAACGATAGGCATATGTTAGTGTTCGTATGTACCTGGTATAGGGAAGTTTATAAACTGCCATCTCACACAAATTAAACGAGACAGATAAACAGATTGTGTGTAATTTTTTCCTATAATTCAACATGTTCAAATAACGTGTTAATTTTAACAATATGCTGTCAATGGGGAAATCAATATACATAGAGATTTGTGAGGACATGCGAGCGTCATGTGAATAGCAGAACATTTTACAAATTGAGGGGTAAATGACTAATTCGATGAAATTCCCTCCACTTAGCAAAATATGCCTTCAATGAATGATTTAATTGGAAAAAATTGCTTTCAATGGTGTAAAACAAGTTAGTGTTATCTAACTATTACTTATTGTTTGAAATGAACTTGCTAAACGATGGTGACTGCATAGTGGTGTACTACTGAAAAATGCACTTTAACAATTATGTTCAACGTTTTTAAATGTCTTCTTAATTTTTTTTATTCATCCCCGTTAAAAAAAAATCTAAAATAGTTTAAATCATGCTTTCCTTTTAACTGATACGGACTAGCTTTAAAATTTCGATCAGATTTATCTATCGAAAAATCAACATTTTCACCTTTCAGTGAAATATGCAATTTTGTGATTAAAATTTAAATTTTTAATTACGGTTATTTGATCCGCTATTTTTTATTTAATAGATATTCGATATCAATTAAATAAATTATACAATGTAAACGTGAAGTTTGATCACAATTCTTTCATTTAAGGGGGAAATGCAATGCCACGAATCAAATGTATGTGTCCGTGTAGGATGACATGACGTCGTGCGCGAAATAACTATCTGTTGCACGTGCAAAATTACGTTGGCCTCATACAAATACGGGTTCATAATTATTTCTAATACAATAGCCTGTTCTCATTTTAAAAAAATAGTACGCATTTAACTTGTCACTGGACGTTGAATAAGTCCATCATCATCATCTTTCATTTTCAGTCTGCGTGTAAGACGTGCTCAAGAGAATTTCATCTAAAGTATAAATGTACAGAGGCAATAACATTAAGAAACATTCGCATTGTTTGACGAACTTGGATACTGACAGCCTCGTTTTCAATTTTATCATTATGTCCCAGATTATAACATGAGTGTCATTAAACGAAATACTTTAACTACTGAAATTTAGGGATACAAAGAAACTAAAACACATTACTCTGATTCTTTATTGCACTTTCTTTAATGAATGTGAGTTTGAAGAGCAAACAAATGGGTCTAAATGGGGCTTATAGAATAGAAAATAATGGACAAAACTAGCAGAATAGAACACCTTTCTCCCTGAAAAAATAGAAAGAAAATCAGGGCAAACAAAACACAGAATAGAGAATAAAGAAGTATTAAAGTATACAATAGAGTAAACAATCATCGGACCACGAAAGATCTCCTAACCATACCCTCTTTAAGAGCACAAAAAGCAAACCAACAAATGATAAATTAAGGGATAACAAAAATCCGATAAAACACGAACAATACAAAATAGCCTTTAGGTTTACCCAATGTACGAACTAAATGAGTTGTTTTTATTACATTTTAACGTGCCTAAAGATTCCCCGGAGTGTACCGGAGATTTACTTGTACTACAATCATGGCGGTGTTAATTCTACCACAATGGAATGAAGGTAAAGGAAGAAAGAAAGGATTTAACTTTTCTAGTGAAATCTTTGTGTTTATTATAATCATGGCGGTGTTCTATCACAAATGTAACGACAACGGAGTAAAGTTAAAGTAAGGGAGAAACTATTTAGCGATTCCAGTGTAAATATAAAAAAGAAGAGGTGGTATGATTGCCAATGAGACAACTATCCACAAAAGACCAAAATGAAACAGACATTAACAACTATAGGTCACCGTACGGCCTTCAACAATGAACAAAGCCCATACCGCATAGTCAGCTATAAAAGACCCCGATAAGACAATGTAAAACAATTCAAACAAGAAAACTAACGGCCTCATTTATGTAAAAAAAAATGAACGAAAAAGCATTGATAATCTAAAATGAAAAAAAGTTATGGTTTTGTATTTGCCTGTGTTAAACAGATTGATTGTATTGTTGCTTAACGTCCAGTGGCAAATATTTCCTGCACGATCAAGACGACCCCTTGTAAACACTACATAATTTCTATATTACTTTCAAACATCTTAAAACGTCATTTCAATTGTGGGTTAAACATAGAAGATAAATTCCTCCTACTGACTGGATTTTTTTTATATATTTTAGGATTTTTAAGTCAATTAGGTTTAAAAAGTTCAACACAAAATTACGTACAATTTTTAAAGTACCTACACTTTATTCAATGGGTTTCTCCTATATACTAATTAATTCAACATCAAGTTATTTATTTATACTGCATGTCATCAACACAATGATCAACGGCCTCAATCAGAGACACATGAAAAGAAAAATTTGAATCACGCTAATAGTGCCGTCACATTCAGATGAATAAAATGCAGATTTAACAAAATGTAAAAAAATTAAAGAAAGTTAACGTTAAATTAGTGGTTTAATGACAATATGTATTACATTTTTCTGATAAAACTCACATTAAATTTATAAAGTAAGAACTAAATACTTTGGTATACCAAGTATTCATTTCATTGTGTTATAATTATTTACTACAATTTGAGGAAACACACGAACTTCATGATACATAAACTTCATCTTTCAATTAAATTCTGCATACAGGTTATTACAGAAAATTTAGTCTTGGATGCATGAATTTATTTTATAAGTTGTTAGTGGCTTTAAACTAGCTGTCAGATATTTTGAAAACAAAATCATATACTTTTGAAGTGGGCCGATTTTGACCCTTTTTTGTCACTACTCATTTGCCAGGCAGGCGAGCGTGTCCGTGTTTATATAGCACGGAATTAAACAGAGGACGTCTTCTTGAAATTGAGTTATCAAGTAACTATTACAGAAACAAAATAAAAAAAAAGAAGTTTGAAACCAATTCGTTGTATTTTCCCTTTATCGAACATTTCATTCACAAACGTTAAAAAAAAGAAAATAGGCACACCAATCAAAAAAGAAATAGGGGACTCTTATTTTGAATATCCTTTAGATGTAAGAAGACGTGGCATGAGCGCCAATCAGACAACTCCCCGTCTCAGTCATTATTTATCAAAGTATGGTCTTTAACACAGATCCTTCAATTGGCTCACATCGTACAGCAAGCTATAAAGGGCCCAAAAAATGACTTTTGTCAAACCATTCAAACGGGAAAACCAACCGTCTAATATATATAAAAATCGAGAATCACTTCTGAACCACAACAACAAACGACAAGTACTGAACATCATTTTCCTGACTTAGGACAGGTGCAACCAAATACACGTTTGCTATCGTCGTTTGCTCATCTTTCAATAAAAAAAAAATGTAGCTCGATCCTTTACATTATACTAATTTGAATTCCTCTTGATCACAAAAATCATGCATGTTATTCATATAAATTTTTCAATAGACTTGTCTACAGTATCAAATTTTCTATGAATCAATTCAAATGTTCCAACAACAAGGTCAAACAAAAAAGTACCAAGAGAGCTCAATAATTCAAAATGAATAATAAAAGAGAATTTCTATTCGCCGTGAAAGCTTGTGACTGTTAGCACTAGTAACATAACACCAAGTACTAATATGCTTTTAAAGTGCATACAAATATCAGAGCATAAGTTTGACGGAAGGCAAACGTCTAAAGTTACAAAATTCACAAGAGAATTGTTCTATATTTATTGATAAAGCGTCTAACTATTTACAACATAATTAAATAAAATTCATTCAATGCATTCCATATGAATAATGCAATTTTACTGTTGCAAGTACATTTACCCATCCAATGTTGCACATATTTGCATTGCAATCTTCAAACGGTTTTTGCTTTAACTCTCTTATTAGATGACAGATTATATTACTCACTGCTGTAGATTTAATCTTTGTTGTTTGTCTATGCGTCTGATTTTGTTTGTTCATGCGCGTGTTTCGTTACCTGAACTTCCTTTCGAGTATTGCGCTGTTGATTTGTATTCCAATGCAGGTTTTACTCATTGTATGATTAAAAAAGTGATAGGGGGTCTATCAAAAGACTTCTTTATTACATTGTAACTTACAATTTTGTATTACTTGTTAAACTTATAATTTGTTATGTTTTTATTTTAAATTGTCAGCATAGCTTTAGAAACTATTTCTCAATTCCTAGAACAATTCGTACTTATAGGAAGTGCTAGAATTTTCCGTTTTTAAGTACAAATGCTTACTTACAACATTCGGCGAAATTCAGACCCGAGCTTTCCTTTATTGGCAAGCCACAGGATTATGTGCCTATCACAAACTAAAGACCTAGTCTTTTTAGTTAACTTAAAAAAGCTATTCGTTTTTTCAATAGTTTGGTTTCAATGGCTAATCTTCGATTATTTCTGATAAATCCTATGCATCCTAGATACAAATGTAGTTATTATAGCTTGGCATAGCATAAACAATAATGCAGTTTGTACCCATATAGACTGTTGATATTTTTTTTGCAAAAACGTCCTCCAAACGTAACAAATATGTTCTCAACAAAAATATCTAGCATTCTGAAGATGCCAGTTTCATAGAAATATTTGTTGAATAGAACATTTAAAAATGAGCGTTTGAAATTCAATAAATTGCTTGATTATACTTTAATTCCTTTTTTATCGAATATTATAAGTACAAATCAGCATGCTTTTGGGTGGAATTAATTCAATTTGAAAATTTCTAGCAAATTTATCAAATTGTTGAAAAATTGAACACGCAAACTAATTAGGTTTTAGAAAAAACATATTAAATCGTCATAAAGTATCTTGTATGTAGTCTCAATTACAATGGTAGAACCTTTAGTGACTGTATGAAAACAAATTAGATTCCGTTAAGGAGTGGAATTTGCAAAATTGTTGACAATATTAATTTTCCAAATAAAAGTTCTAGAACAGAACTGTTCGAATAGATTTAAGACTCTTCTGTAATCTGTTTACCCTTCCTGGATCATCCCGTATTTTGTTTTTTAGGGGGTTATTTTTGTAAGATACTATAAATTCGCCATTTCTCATTTGGACGTGTTGTAGTCATCTTGGAGTTTACTACGACTGGTATTTTTTGGTCCCTACTTGGTATCTGCTGCATTTTTGTTTGCGCGGGAAAACTGTAACCTAACTGTTATTATAGTTATTTGAGCTATAATTAAAATTGGCAATACGAAGCAATAATTTAATCTTCTTATAAAGTTCAATGGAGTTATTTGTGCATGTACCATGTATCCAAATTATGAGCCTACAGTGCAGAGTTTGTCGTCGGTTGCTGTCTGTTATATTTGTTTTACGTTAAGATGGTTTTGTTATAAATCTGTTTGTTTGGTTTCTTGTCGTTTGAATTTTTCCGATTTTGTCAAGTCGGAACCTTTTATGGCTTACTATCGTGTATTTGTTTTGCTTCTTGTTGAGGGAAATATTATGACCATATTTATAGAAAAGAAGATGTAGTACGATTGCCAATGATAACACAAGAAACAAAATTACACGTAAATTGACAGCTTTAGATCACTATACGGCTATTAACAAAGAACAAAGCCCATACCACATAGTCAGCTATAAAAGGTCCCGAAATCACAAATGTAAAACAGTTCAAAGAGAAAACGACCAGCCTAATTAATGTACAAAAAAGAAACGAACAAAAAATATGTTACACAGCAACAAACGACAACCACTGAATTACCGGCTCCTGACTTCGGAAAATAGTTACTTAAATCCATATTATTCGTACTCTGGTACATAGAAGATTGTCGTACGTCATTGAACACAAAAAGAACAATTGCCTATTAATTGTAATATCAAAGTTAGTTACTAAGTTAAAGTTCATAATGATAGAATGTTTGTAAGGACACCAATGAAAGTTAATTATTAACGTTAATTTCCTTCAGGTTAATAAGATAATGTGCATCTATTGCACTAAGGGACACTTTAACAGATTAGGAATACACTTTTGTTTGATTAAATGATATATAATGTATAGTCATCATAGGTGATATAATTAACGAGTTAGTGGATAAATCACGAGATCGATTAGCTTCCGAATGAACATTATATTAAACAAGAACGTGTCGACCTGCTCTGTCGGTGGCTTGGCTTTACTACCGGCCGAGAGGACATTATATCAAATAAGAACGTGTCGACCTGCTCTGTCGGTGACTTGGCTTTACTACCGGCCGAGAGGACATTATATCAAATAAGAACGTGTCGATCTGCATGTCGGTTGACTTGGCTTCACTTCCGATCGGGTGAACATTCTATCAAATAAGAACGTGTTGACCTGCCCTGTCGGCGTACTTGGCATGACTATCAGCACTAAGCGTTACGCCATTTAAATTCAAGAGTTATTAATTTACAAGTCGTATGTTTTTCAATGATATACTACTATCTTGGTTTATTGTTTTGAGGTTCTTGTGGTGTAATGTCTTAAGATTTCCGACATTTCTTTTAAATCGTAATAGAGTCACACCGGTACACCTCTAGTCTCGATGTCTTTCAATGTTACTGGTGTTAATCGATTGTTGCTTGAATAACGTCCAGTGGACAATATTTCATATATGTTATATATATAGAATATTTTTTCAAAAATTCAAGAGGTTGGTCCTGTAATATAGACCGTCACGGATGAACGTCGATTCAAGTTGGACAGATATTGTAAAATGAGGGTATATTGGATATAAACACAATTATTGTGTTAAAAAAGGCCACAAACGGACCCCATAAATAGTTGTTGTACAGTTTCTTAACGTTCATAACGTGCAAAGAGAGCATTACTCTCTTTACACAAGGCATATGATTGAAGGTTCACATTTTGACCGGAAGTGGATGCGAATTTGTACAGCGACCCCCTTCTCCCTTAAAAAAGAAGATGATTAAGATATTTTATGTTATCTATTTTTGGTATACATGATGTATTAATGTTTTTCGTTATTTCGAGAATTGGTTGTTCACAGATATATTTCTGTTCTATTTTTAACTTTTATAAACATTAGACAATTGCATACTAGACAATTTTGATCTGAGCGTCACTGATGAGTCTTATGTAGACGCAACGTGCGTCTGACGTATTAAAATATAATCCTGGTACCTTTGATAACTATTGTGTACTTTTAAAAACTGTGTGCAGCCTTTAGATTACCTGTTCAAAATACAATCCTAACAATTGATACCTGTACCAAATCAGGAATATGACAGTTGTTATCGGTTCGTTTGGTGTGTTAGAGCTTTAGATTTTGCCAATTGATAAGGGATTTTCCGTTTTGATATTTTCTCGGAGTAAAGTATTTTTGTGATTTAACTTTTTGATATAAAAACACATTTGCACATACCATTAGGCTATTAAAATGAATTTAGAGTTGTCATTATGTCTTAGGCCTACAAAATTTCATGACGAAAAATCTAAAACGTCGTATAGAATGCTACCTTATGCAATAAACATCAATGTATCTGTTAACCTATTTCGAGTTGAAAAAAGTCTCTATGCAAATCTATAACTGCTTAAAAAATTAACTAAATTTGTAATAAAAGTGCAAATGGTAAAACTATACTTAACGTACGGAAACTAAGCTTAAATCTATATCTAATTGAGAACTGTATGTTGTTTATATCGTTAATGGCCGATAAACGAAGAGTCAAATGTATTAAGGATACTATTTTGCGGAATCGCATTTCCTTAATCATTAAATTACTAGAAAGTAGTTCTGGTTACAAGTTATATATATGTGTAAAGAGCATTCATAGATACGATCTCGTTTGGAGACAAATTTATTATTTGTCAGAAATTTAGTATTGTTTCTACACTGATCCCCAGAAACAATATCCATTGTTCATTGAACAAGAACAAGTGAAAAGTTGGTATTAACCGATATAAGCTTGAAAACTAGCACCAGTAGATACAAAACTGAAATTTGTCTGTAGTCTTCTAATCTGTAATTTTTACCGATTGTGTCCTATCTTCCATTGTCACCTTTTGGTATAGCGTGTACAATATGCATAAATACGCTTATCATATCGACACACCTGGCCTTAGAGTCATTAACATTTGGAGTGCGACTTTTTTCACATATGCAGACTCAGACATAAAAAAAATAATTGAATTGTTTTTTAGAGCTCAAAATTTGAGTACTGAGTAAGTTTTAGAATCGTAAGCCGCTACATGTATATCGCTTCTTTTTGCGTCTACGCGATTTCCTCAGATTGTTTGGGTTTTTTTCCCCTCAACTTGTCTTCTTGGGAGATTCGTGATATTTGTACATCAATAAACTAATTTTGTCTTAATTTACAACGGGAATCTACTTTTACTTGATTATGCATTAAAAAGTAAAAAGAATCTGTCAAAAATCGCCATATCGCAAATAAGCAATTTGAAACACTGACTAAAAAATTAACTACAGAATGACAATCATTGTATTGTCGACAATATTCGATTCACAAATCGCTCATTGAAATTGTTTGCAACATTGTTATTACTGTACTTATGACATCTTTTATCAGCATGTGTCATCATATTTGCCAAATGTAAACTGAAGGCCTATAATAATTACTCAACAAAATGAGTGAATGGTATGGTCTGGTACCAACTTGTAAAGTACTTAAGGATTTTGTTATTTAAAAATATTTGAAGGTGAATACACCAGGTTATGCTTACGCGTTGTGTTATTCAGGGGACTATCGATCTAAATGATAAGCCAGGTGGGTAATGTTCAACAATCAAGCCGTATTCACTAAATCAAAAAACAAAACAACAAAGAAAACTAAAGAATTGACCAAATACGGAAGTAGCTAAACATCGGATACAAACTTAAATGTGACGTATTTCCGAAATGATAAATAACAGGTTTGACTTTTAGACATTATCAAGAATTCGATTCAATAAAAGTAGCATGACGAAAAACGCTTAATCATAATTAAGGGATTAAGGCAACACAAATGATTGTGGTACGTATTATAAGTACCATTGATGGATGAAACTTGTCATACATATTTTGTGTCGCATTTGATATGATAATTCGAAGTTGTTTAATTCTTTTTAATATCAAATTCAAAAAGAATTACAAATACATTAGGTGAAAAAGGATTACTTACAAAACAAACTGTTCTTTATAAAGTTCGATATCAGTTTAAAACTATTATCAGCTTAAACAGTGATCGAATTCTAAGTCTAGGAACTTGTTTAGTTTAACAACAAAAACTCTTGAACACTTTTTTTTTTATTTAAACGCATATAACGCTTTATAAATAAATTGCGCTTAAGGGTTGTTGTTTCTTCTTCTATATTTGCTTTCATCAGAAACGCTAAAACCCGAACATTCATATAATAAGGATGTTTCAATGTACCGAAACGTTAAGATCATCATGACCAATAAGGGACATACAAAAATAGCTAAGAATAAAATAAATCAAAATTAATAACATTTTCAGGTCATTTAGAGATTTAAAAGCGCTTCTCTTGATTTACCTTTATCGGGAAAAGTCTTACAGAAAACTTTCGAAAGCATGAGATATATAAAAACGTAGAACATTTGAGAACTTTATAACTAAAAGGAGTAGCCAAGTAAAATAAATTAGTGAGATTCTCAAGAACTAATCTGCTAGAATCAATTTAAGAATATATAAAAATTATCTTGCCGCGAGTAATTGTGAGTATGAATAGATAACAAATATCAAAATAGACTTACCACGAGTAAATGTGAGTATGAATATATGTGTAAATCTCAATCTGTAGTTTGTAGTTCTGGGCAACGTTGTCTCAATTATACAATAAATTAAATTGTAATGTAAACTATCACTTTAAACACAATGTAAATGATTCAGTGTTAAATTTCATTGTCGTAAAATTTCATTTTCATACACATTTTGAAAATTAATTATTTAAATAACTTAATTGCTAACTCTCCACGTGGTATCCCGGTAAAACTTTTATGTATGAATGTTAAATAAATGTTTGCAAAAATACTTTTAACTCTTTTTCCAAATCAATATTTCTAAACAAAAGTTTCTACGCTTTTTCTGTGTTGTAGTGCGTTCGCAGAAACTGTATAAGATACTATTGGTTGAATGTTTTGCGTTTTTTTTTATTGATTCGGGTAGGAGTGGCTGTAGTAAAATTATAACAATTTAATACAGTGTAATATAGCCTGCCTTCTAGATATTTGAGGACAATTATATCTGATAGAATATTTATGTATATTGATATAATATAATACGAGTTTTTATTCATTGACAAAGATATTTTGGAAAAAGAAAATTTAGATAGCATGTTTTATCTAAAGTAGTATAGACTGATCGAAAATTTAAATGTGTATCTATTAAAGGTTTTTAATTAATGTTTTTATTTTAATTTTTATTAATTATTTTCAAACAACATAGTTTTATGATGTTTGCATAATTTATTTACTTCTATAGTTCTTTTTTAATTTTCTTCTCTTTCATTTTGAGATGAAACCATATGCATTGATAAATTTTTTAATTTTAAAGGTTAAAGTTCGGTTCTGCTCATAATGATTTAGCGAAAAGTATAAAATTACGCCTGCTCATTGAATAAGAACCAACCAAAGAATTCAGTCGTAAAGTGGGGGTAATTGCGTTAACACAATCCAACGAGTACACAAGAATTAGATACGTTTTTATCTAGATTCAATCCCAATAATAGTTAGCGTAGGTTAAAAGTGATAAAAAAAAAGAAATGTTGATCAATAACACATTTTTACTCTCTCGAAAACTACATTAACTTTAAAATTGTCAATGATTTAATAATGACTTATTTATATGTCAATGACGTCTTTAAATGAGAGATAAGCATTGATACTTTTTTTTTCCGAAAAATTCAACTGGTTTAAAAAAAATTGCCAGAGTATAAATTTCATATAAGAAAGAACCACTTAAAAAATGAAAGAATCACCAAGATAACAACCCAAAGAAAAAAAAAAAGAAAACGATTTTGAATATTCAATGTCGTGATAGAATTCGTCAAGGTTATAAACACCACCTTAAATTCAATCAATAAATATCTGATGTAAAAGAGAGGCGAAAAATACCAAAGGGACATTCAAAGTTATAAGTCTTAACAAGTGATAACTCAAAGACAGATCCATTCATTGGATCACCAGTGAGGGTGATACACGGCCGAACAAAAACATATCATATTCATGATTACTCTTAATATCAACTCTACAATTATGTTAAACTTGTTCTTCCTCCGCCGGGATTCGAACTTATTTTATTGAGATATCGAAACAACACCGCCTGAACTGTGTCTATCATTCTAGACCACTCGACTACATGTACGTATCTATTTGGACTGAGTGGTTTAGAGCGATGGACAGAATGCAGGCGGCGTTGTCCCGATATCCCAATAGCAGTAGTTCGAATCCTATTTCTGAAAATTGACGTAAAAAAGGGATTACAGTTACATTTATAAATTAATACTTTGTATACCATTCGGACCAAAGCAATAGTTATAAAGGGTTTAAGATAAAACTTTTATTATTAATTTCGTGCTTCAGAAGCTCTTTTCTGGATTGAACTTAGATTACCCCCGGTCTTTGGTGGGGTTTGTGATTACTTTTCTATGTTGTGTTTTCTTTTTACTTTAATGTGTCGTTTAATTTTTGCCAAACGAAGAGCTACACAATTTAAAGGGACACTCGAATACTTAAAAGTGATAATTGCATGTGCCTATGATTACAATACATAGGTCGACAACAGTTTTTCTATCCTTTCTGAGGCCCCTCATGGGGGGGGGGGGGTCCTAGTAATCACATAATCACCATTTTTTTGCCAATATAATCACATAATCATTAAATATTTGCTTATCTTTAGTAATCAAATAATCATAAACTAAAAATACAGTCCTAGGTAATCAAATAATCATGAAATATTTGGCTTAATAATCAAATAATCATTAAAAAAAACGGCCAAGCAATCACATAATCAAAAACCCCATGAGGGCCCTCCTTTCTCTATCTGGTTTATTTATTGTTGATTTAATTGTAAATATGTAATGGTAGTTACCCTTCAAATGTTAAACATCAAAATACAAACTGTCATGGAATGTTTGAGTTTGTACATAAACCGAGGAAATATTATCAATCAACGTTTCACTGAAATTTTGATTTTAGCACAGTTTGGTACTCAACCAAACGGTTGTGACAGTAATTGATTTGTGTCATAGAAAATTAAAATTGATTAATATTGTAATTACAGAAATGCATTAACATATTGAGCCGCCGACGGATTGTCATGTCAGTTTCAACATTCTGTAATTTCAACAACTTCCGGTACCGCTAATAATGGCGATACAAGCGAATTTTGTTTGATTTTTTTTGAATGAGTGGAATTTACTTTAATCAACCACTTTCTAATTCAATACTACATTTTGGAATAGGTTTTATACACTGAAGGACAAGTATTTATCGGATTTAATAAGCCTCAGTAAATATTTGCATTGCAATAAATGAATAGTGTGGCATTTTAACAAAAATCCAATGGCAGAAATTGACAAGTTCCACCTTAGTAATTTCAAGTGTCAAAATTTCTAGTTTTTTATTTGGTTTAATTATTTATAGTAAGCGATGAACAAAAACTTGCAGTTTGTTTACATAATTGCTTTCAAACAGGATCAAATGAAGCAGATCGAAATAAATTATTTCAGTTCTATCACCTGCCAATCACCTGTAAATCACGGAATGTACTTTATGTTGGTTGAATTGTGCAAAAAGTGCAAAAGTTTTTAAATGCAGTTTCTCGTATTATATCAAACTATATAATTAAATAAAACAATTCTGTGTTGTTTGTTGTTGTCCATTCGTTTGACATGTTTGAGCTTTTAATTTTACAATTTGATTAGGGACTTTTCGTTTTGAATTTTCCACTGAGTTCAGTACTTTTTTGATCTTTCTCTTTGATAGCATGTTTAAAAGGTAACACCCAACTGCCTTTCAATCAAAAGTTTCAAGTGTTTAGTATAGCTTGAAAAAAAAAAAAATCTTGTGAGAGACCAATCTGAAACTGTTAGCTAAATTGATTAGGAAAACAGTTTTGAGAAAAACAGTTCCAGTTTAACGTATATATGTACCAGAATATTACTTAACATCTTATACCATATACCCACTTTCAACATGGAATGTTAATGTTTACGTAAAACCATCTTAATGAATGTTAAAATCAGATACAACACCTTACTAATTTTCCGTTTTTGTACATAAAGTACGAGATCGAAGAGCATTGAGGACCAAACATTCCTAAAAGTTTTGTCCAATACAGCTAAGGTAATAAGATAACCCTCGTTTTGGTGAGTTTTAAAATCTAAATTTCATAGCAAATACATCTTTCAAAGATATTGTTTTTTATTGTGTTTTTATTGTAAAACTTCATCCTGGTGTTGTAACGGTTGCAATTAAAATGTGTGAATAATGAGATATGAATACAATTAAATAAAAAAGTTATATAAAACGAAACTTATGATTGTGCAAATATTAATATTGTAACAAGACATATGAGTAATGAGAAAAATACAAAATCGAAATACAAAGGACATTGATTTTTTTACAGCTTCATAATTTTATGGTTGGTTTATGCATTATCTAATAAATTGTCAGCGCAATAGTTTGCAAGATTAATATAAGTTAATATTTACATTTGAAACGTATTACTATATCGACAGTTTTGTTTGTCTAAACTGATGACATATCTATCGAAATCTGAACCGTGGTTAAGGTTAAGTATTAACATTGTCGACATTTGTCATTCTTTAGCAACGATTTACACGATTCTGTATTAAAGAGTTGTAAAGATACATAATTCAATATCATGTCCAGACGGGAATGGACTTCTGATGTTATACAAGCTATTATCGTAACGCTTCGCCTCTGCAGTAAGTAGGTGACATTATTTAAATGAAGCGATCAGTAGAATTTCTTAGATTCTCATTAAACAGTGACACCTGATTAAACCGAACCCTAAATAAACCGGAAACCTGTATAATCCAAAATTGTTCTGAAGACCAATCATATCACATTTTATGCATTGTGAACCTGATGAAAACGAATACCTGCCAAAACCGAACAAAATTGCATGTCCCGAAAGAGTTCGGTTTAGTCAGGTTTTACTGTAGATACCTGGCTTGAAATACATGCGAGTCATTCGAATGTAAATAATAAGAATAATAAGAATAATGATAATAAATTCTTTATTTTGAAGATGGTAAATTAATAAGAACTAGCCTACTTTTCATTGAGGTTCTAAGGCAAAACACATATGTATACAGTTAACATTTATATATCAAAACACAATAGATGTAAAAAACAACTTCGCAAATATATATATTTGATAAAAAATTTTTGATGTACGATTTGATAATTTGGGAAAATTGAAAAATCAAAATTTCGAAGTACTTAGCCAAAACTAATAGATTAAACACCAAGTGATAAATTTTAGAATACCAAACTATTATCAGCTGCTACAGTTTACGCTGTCATACATATTAAACAGTGTTATTGTTACTTAATTCGGAAATGTTTTAAACAATTGTCATCAAAATAAAACCAGCTTTTCACAAGAGTACTGACATTTTTCAACAACTTGTATTTTTCAGCTATTTGCAGAACACGATTGAATACTTTCACATTTGGACGATACGTTAGTGTGAGTGATTTTAGTGGATTGCAGACTATTGTAATTGACTGACATAGAGCTGAATTTAATTACAGCGGGTCGTGTTCTTTGATGTCTATACAATAAAACGGATAACTGCGTCATTAAGACTTTCCATACAAACGCATACTAGTTTTTGTCACTGCGATAGATTTCAAATTTCAGCCTTTCTATCTTTGCAATAAGTTGATGGGAAAATGTTAAGAGATCGAATACATTCAATTTTGTTAAATACTGTTTTTTATTTCATATTCACCTTTTTAAAAATTTCTTTCGGTTTTAATTTTAATTTATACATGGCACTTTAATAATGTTTGGAATTTTCAGAAATCATATTGATTTTACCACCAGTGGGGGTATATTATTGTATTGTTGTTTTATTTGTATCTCTCGAAGGACAGGACAATCCGTTTCAAAATGTAAATTAAGAGTACATAATCGGCCATGTCATCATATCGGACGTCACTTTAGCATATTTCTTGAATACATGCATTCGAGTAATATCAGTATGAAATAGAAAATAGCAACAATCATTAGTTTTATAATTAATTAAACTTGACAAATGATTGGTATTTGCATTTACGCAACGGCTTTTAAACTAATTATTTGTGTGACGTCATTCAATAACTGATTTCATGGTCATTTTTATTTTAATAGTTTGCAATTTTAAAATTACATAACGATTTATATGATAAGAATCTTACATTCTTTGTGGTTTTGGTTATCAATATATCTATCTGTATAATTTTAATGAAATATATGCCGAAATGGATATGTAGGGTAGATATCAATATACACCAACGCAACGTCAATATCAAGCATAAACTCATCAAGGATACTAGGCTTAGAAGACTGTTCAGGGGTGAAAGTACTCAAACAGTATGAACAAATAGTAAAGTCTAAAAAAAAAACTGAACCCCTCTAGAAAAACTTAAAAAGAAAAGTCCTTGAAGTTTCTGAGAATTGGAAAGTAGAAACAAAGACAAGTTCAGAATAAACTCATCAACGATTTACTAGGTACAAGTATTGTGTACGCCAGATGCGCGAAATCATTCAAAGGTCAACACTAGTCCTCCAATGGTAAACATGCATCAATATCTGCATCACGATGATTAACGAAATGTTTGAATTTGATAGAGGGATTAGCAGAATGACGTGGTTTACTAATGGTTAATTTATGTATGCCAAGGATTCACCCAAAACATCAAAACGAAAAACACCAAAAACCATCTTTAAAAAAGAAGGGGA
Organism: Mytilus galloprovincialis; assembly: GCF_965363235.1. NCBI lineage: Eukaryota > Metazoa > Mollusca > Bivalvia > Mytilida > Mytilidae > Mytilus > Mytilus galloprovincialis. The sequence continues at coordinate 35,439,543 of NC_134851.1, read as the reverse complement.
TACTAAACTTACTAAAAGAGAAAGCAGGTAAAAGGATGGAAGTCTTTTAATAACACGCTAAAAAAGTTTACAAACATTTTTTGAATTTTGAATTATGACAGTTCTAGAACATTTTTCATTAATCTAAATCAGGTTTTGATTTTTACTTAGCAACGATTGATCGCTATAGAATAAATGTCTATTTTATTTATACATTTATATACAAATACTCATTAATACTCTAAAATAATAAACACATGACTTCATTGTATCAAAAATATCAAACATATATAACGAACAGGATATTTAAACAAATTGCAAGACAATCATAGTAAAATAACTTTTACATGTCAAAACATCTCTTCATACACTCCGATACGTTGACAAAAATGAAAGTGTTCTTTGAATAACTTATCAAATATACGAGGATTAAATGTACACCTAATGCAAAATAAGTCTACAACTGACTAGTCAATGAAGTGTCATTGAGGACCCAAAATCCTTTCAATATATTAGGGAACCAGAACATTTTGTCTGGTTCCGTATTAAAAAAAAATATGGGGTTTGAGTTCACAATATAAAGATGTCTAACTTTAGAAAATGGACAACGCTTTTTAAACTAGAATTTACTATTTTCATTTATTCCTAATCATTGCTTTATTTATGACCATACCCTTAATACTAAAATTCCGACTAATAACTATACTGAGAAACAATAAATTATACATTAGGAAATCGAGGCTTAATCAGATATCCGAAACGGAAGCAGGTCATATTGTTCCGGAAATACTTATTCCGATATTGATTTAAGATGGTTGTATTTAATGTACACAATAATTATTTAAACGACACTAAAATCTTTGATGCTTCTAGCAATTAATAATATAATAATTCTAATTGGCCTCTACGGAACTCGTGCTGTAAAACCATTAATTACACATGACAGATGCTTTTCACTGTTTTCTTTGTAACCTTTGATTAAACGTTATTACGACGCATATTTATACTTAGTTTCGGATTATTTTCGGGGACTGATTATTTATTTTCGTAGTTGATTGCGCTGTCATAATTTTGAAAATAAAACAATATTTCCCCGCAGCGGGACCATCGATTGGATAAACAGAGATTAAAAATTTCATTTCTGTGTATTGACGAATGTTATTTCTATGGCTATGAATTATTTAATAACATTAGTATGATTACAACAATACCTGGTATCGTATCTCAAATTTCTATCATTTTATGACTAGACTACTACTACTTAAAAGTAATAAAATATATTCAATTCGATGCAAAATAATAGAAATTGTCTAGGCTTGGAATTTGTATTGTATTATTTACTTTTATTAGTAGTAGAAAACAAAGTTTACGATCTGAAAATTAAATTAGATATTGAAAAATGATTAATCGGTCAATAAAAAAACAACTTCAACGTTTTATAAATCATTAACCGAAATGTGTTTCCTGTTGTTCAATTTTACAGTTTTACTCATGTACGAATTCAATATAGTATGATTTGTCAAATTTCCGTATATGTCCTGTCCATTGAAACTTATTGTTGAGTGTTAATTATAAATTTCTGTAATGAAGTCATAAGTTTGTATACACAAGCAAGCAATTCAATTAAATACTTAGAAAGACATTTTATACCATTTAAATTTTGACCAATTCCAAGAAAAAATGACAACGAAATTATTTTCCACACTTGTCGCCTTGATTAAAGAAGCACATTTTATTTTTAAGGGATAAATCATGATTTTAATGAAGGTAAACGCCACTCCCTGATCGACTCTAACAAAGCCATCTAAACCAGACAAATCAAACCTAAATAAAAGAACTAAACAGTTGAATCGCACCAACAAAACAAGCAAAACAAAAGCAAATAATAAAAAGTTACAAAAAACCAGAAAGAGTAGTAGGGAGACCACACAAAACAACAAAAATAAACCAACAAAGCAAATCAAACAATTAAATTGTTTATTATTTTTTTTTCACTTTAAATTTAAGAATCGACATTTGAAAAACGATTTGAACACAATCATATATTACCATTAAATACAACTGTTTAAGTTGTCCGTGTATACACATTTTCGAAAGTTAACATGTTATTCAGTGTTACACGTGACAATAATTACATTAGATGCATGTTTCATTATGATACTTTTTCTGATTGGCTAACTGCACATCACGTGTTATTCCTATTGCATTGCTCAATAAAACTTTTCATTCATGATAACACGTGGTCTCACAATAAAGTGCACAGGTGAATTAAATAAAACAATAATAAAATTCGTGTTTTCATGGTCATTGCTAAAAAAATGTAATTATAAGTATTGAATGCTTCTTTTTGTATTTTCATAGGGGCGTAAAAGCGTTGACCGTGCGCACATTTTTAGTATTAAGCACTTCCGCGCTTCATACAAAATGTACTTCGGTCAAGGCTTTTACACCCCAATGAAGTTACAGAAAGAAGCATTCCATTCTTAAATATGGCAAATATTGTAAGTATTTGTATAGATTTAATTTTTTTTTCGAAGAACAGCTTGTTTTACCAGAATGAATTGATTTATATTAGAACTCCAATATACAAAAAAAATAATTTACAATATTTAGAATGTCTTTTATGAAATCATTGGTTATAAATTAGTTTTACTACAGAATAAACCATCACGCATCGAGTTTATGACATAGAATTAAAATAAGGACATGTAGTGAGATTGCTAGTGATACATTCAGCCGTCAAAAACCATAAAACCAAGATTTGAAAGCGAACAAATGCATGTTTGATGCTTTTGATTTTGCCATTTGATTATGGACTTTCCGTTGAAATTTTGATTAGGAACTTTCCGTTTTGAATTTTTGTTTAGGAACTTTCCGTTGATTTTTTCGCGGAGTTCAGTATTTTTGTGATTTTACTTTTCACAGGTCATCTATAATAAGCATAACTCGTACCATATAGAAATGTATGAAAGGATCCGTTTTGAAAGAATGAAACAACATCGGAAAACATGATCCTGGTATAGGATAAATCATATGTCAATGCAACGCCAATGGTATATTAGTAATGCTAAGCTCTAATATGCGATGGTTGTTTATTTTTTCTTTTTCGTTCATAATGCAAAAAATGTGCATTGTGATGCCTAAGGTGATGTTTACTGATTTTTTTATCATTTTATAATTTCTAGTTGACACGATTTATTTGGCGAAATTACAGCCAGTTCGGACAACATCATGAAGGACATATATAGTTTGCGGTTATTTATTCATGTCTGTGATTACTTGCTTCTCTTTATCAATAATTGTGAAGCATTACATTAGAACGTATAGTAACTCTACATGTATATATGTTACATCTTCTGATATCAGACTAGGACTTCTCTTGAACTAAATTGTAATGTGCATATCGTTATGCGTTTACTTTTCTACATTGTCTAGAGTAATAGGGGAGGGTTGTGATCTCATAAACATGTTTTACCCCGCCGTCATTTTGCGCCTGTCCAAAGTCTTGGGCTCTGACCTTTGTTAGTTTTGTATGATTTTTAATTTTAGTTTCTTAGTTTTATTTGGAGTTTAGTATGACGTCCATTATCAATGTACTAGTATACATATTTTTAAGGGACCAGCTGAAGACCACCTCAGGGTGCGGGAGTTTCTTGCTACATTGAAGACCAATTGGTGGCTTTCGGCTGTTGTCTGCTCTATGGTCGAGTTATTGTCGCTTTGACACATTCCTCACTTCCTTTCTCAATTTTATACTATATAAACGGTTGAAGGTTATAATTTACTTTTTCTAATCGTGCACAATGAAAGATATTTTCTACTTTTTCCCATATTATATTTGTATATTTTCAGATATTTTAGTCTTCATTGAACACAAGTTCATTCGCCAGTATCAAATTTCAGTCACTTATTAAATTCAATTGTCTAGTGTACAGACATTTGTTCTAAATACAAAATATATATTACCCTAGGGATAAATAATCTGTATTTTGAAAAAAAAACCTTCTGGTCTGTTTGGTCACCAATACTCTTAGGCTTTCTTAAATTTGTTCATTCGCGCGGCTTTGGTGAGCCTTTTGAAAAGGAAACATGCGCCTGGTAAAGTGTAATACCTGGTATCTATGTTGAGCTTATCAAACAAACATGTAACTATATTAAAATGCAAACAGTGCTACATACTCGTGAAAAAAAAATGTCACAGGTTAATATGGCCACTTGATATTTGAAAATAGGGAGTTGAATATGTGACGAAATATAATGTTGCAAACCCTTTATTTCACACTGAAAGTAGGGAAAAAGTTATGTGTCCCTTATGTAGCGTGCGTGCTAAAATGTGTGAAACTCGCATTAGTACGAGTTCACCGTATATATAGTGCTAGAAAAAGTGGCGGGGTTGCATGCATAATAACTTCGTGCAGAGTAGTATATAGAATAAAGTCTTTTTCTAACTGTCCGTCAATGAATGAATGAATGTATGAATGAACGTAGTAAATATATAGTACACACAAAATATAGTGTAGTACTAGTATATAACTGTGTGACAAAAAGAACCAACGTATTTAGTTCGACTTAAGATATCAAAACCTAAGCGTTCAGTTAAATCCACCTTATTAACGCACAAACAATCAGTATCAGAAGATAGTTTACTCCATTGAACTTGAGTTAAGCAATAAATTAGAAAATATATCAGCTGTCAGTGAAAACTACACATACAGCTTATTACGTTTACCATTTGCATTGTGGGATCTGCTTATCCTTATGGTTTTGATGTATTCCGCAATGTTACTTTTTATATAGTGTTTTGTGGCTTATTGTTTGCTTTACGTTTGCTCATTGTATTGCCTGTCTTACTAGTACTACGACTTGTTGCAAATTGATCGTTCGCTTCTTTGTTTCTTTTCCCTGTTTACTAAAACAAATCTTCAGAGAACAAAGTAACATCGAAAAGGCATGAAAGACATTTAAAAGTATAACTTGTTTGATATTCAAATAACACTGGTAACGTGTATTTAATATACGTGTTTTCAGTTAATAAGTACCACACATTTTTAGAACTTATTGCGGAAGTGCTAATTGCTAGTGTAGGTGAACCGTCTACCGCGCAGTGAGTTGTTATTGCCAGCAAAAGGTGAAGATTACAAATGAGATGGAAATTACTTGATAATGATAAAATTGATGAAAAAATATATAAATGCAACCATAAGGGAAATTGTAAATAAAATACAGTTGCGATTGACACATAAACAATGCACCAAAAATAACTCCTCCATTTAATACTCATAGTTTTGGGAAAGGCACATGCACGACGTCGCCGCACTGTATATGTTTGCAAGCTATAACCTATGAAAACGATGTGACACCAGACTGCAAGAGATTAAGAGTATGTTCAGTAAGAAAGAGCTTAATTGATCAAATTACCAGTCAGTACACATTCAATAGATTAAGTACAAATGCGTCTACACATCATTGACTTTCTGAGAATAGTATGACTTTGTACAATGCACAAAAACAGGTATCAACAGGATTTTGGACCGTACATTTAAGTGTTTAGCAGTGAAAAACATTACATATTTAGTTTTGTTTGGATTGAATTAAACCAAAAGTTAGTACCTATGATGCCAATATTCAAACATCTTACTAGAGCTAAATTGATAACCTTTAAGCGTAATTTTAATCAAAGTATCAATATGTTTACACGAACAAATCGTATTTAAATTCACGTTCTCTTTTAACCATATCATCAAACAAATTATGACGTGGTAAATTGATAATGGTTAACTGAAGTCAATGTCTTCTATGTATGATATATTATATCAATAACAAAAAGAGAAACAAGATACCAAAAAAGTATTATCAGAATCTAACACCACCATGGTAAGTGAATATCAGTCCCGCTATATTTACCATGTCTTGTTGGTTATTGTTTGCCTTTTTTAAGGTCAATTTTTTCTGACGAGGTTACAGAAGGTAGTTTGCCTGACATATTGTTTTTCATTTTATTTTTTAATAATTCATGTTTTCCTTTCATAGTATAATAGAACTTATGTAAAACCATTGAGTTTTTGTTATGTAAACCTCTTGCATCTTTATATTGCTAAAAATCATTTTTATGAATAAAAACGAAAAAAATCTAACGATTGCACTGACGTTACTTATTATATATCCATTACCGGAACAGGTACATTTTGAAACAACCTTTCATTAAAAACTATCTGATATGTTTAGTTATCTGCACTTAATTACTCGAAAATCTGATATGTTGGTGTATGGAAGATTGTAATTATATACTAAATTTCACAAACTTTACTAAAAATAAAATGACCTACCTCCAATTATTATGAAATTAAAGATGCAAGTAAAAGTATGTTCCGTCTTTTGTTCTTTATTTTACAATCATTCATTTCATCTCCGTCTATCCTGCGTTTTGTTCATTATTACTATGTGGGTGTTTTGAAGACAAATGGTAAAATGAGCTAAAATATATAGTAGATTGAAAGGATAAATGACCTATGAACTTGTTGTAAGGGGATTATTTCATATCACTGATCACGTGTAGATATTATACATAATTCTGTAAATGGTTTATGTTATGAAAACTCCAATACGTACAACTGGATTGGTTTGAGCTTTTAAAGTGCAATAACCGAACGAACTTTTATCTAAAGACACAAATTGATATAATTGACAAGTTATAAAACAAATTAACGTCCATTTATATTTGAGATGTGAAGATACAGTTAGAAAATCCTACATTTTTGTAGAATCCTAGAAAATGCACAGTAACTAAGTTGTAATTTGACCGGACACTAAAAAACAGGAATATTTCACATCTCTCAGATCTCTGAGTCGACATTTGTTTGTGAAATATATTTCTTTCTTTTATTCGCCTTATTTTTACATACAAAAATAAACACAAAAGAATCTGATGATCATTTATTGTTTTATATTTTATATTGTTAAATGCAATATAAGATCTACTTTTATTAAATCAATTCTACTGTATAATATAACGGATATGGCGTATTCTTCAAATACAAATGTGCTTATTGTTTTTAAATAAACACAAATAGATTTGAATTTTACTTTATTCTTTATATACTATACGTATTTTTAATGTGGAATGATTAATATAAAATAGATTTAAACGCGTTTTAACATAAACAAAATGTAGTGTTCAAATAATATATTTCTTTTCTTTTCACCTTAAAATAGAAAAATTAAATAATAATGATTATGTATACAGTTCGAATTTTAATTAATAAAAAAAAAATAAAGCTCTCCATATTTTTATTGGAGATCAAATTATTCCTTTCTTCTATAATCGATCAACTAATTCGTTATTGTGTGTATTTCTTTGATGTCTACGGTAATGTGATGAGCAATCTCTTTGTTAGGTTAGTGAGGGTAAATCAACAAAACATCAGCTGCAATCAACATACTTGGGAGTGTTGTATTAAGTTGAGATAGTACGGCACAGAATGAAAAGGTCAAAGGTTACCATTGACACTTTTACATAACACTGACAAAAGGTTACATTTTTTTGGGATTCAATTAAAAATTTGGAAAAGTTTTCGTGATACAATAGTATGTCTCTAAATACCATTATTTTAAATCTATTTGTTTCTTCTTTTGTGGTTTTTTTTATTGACTCGAGTATCGACTTTTTGTGTCCCTTTTAACTTTTTCATACTAAGATAATATGAGTTTACAAAGGGTATATAGATTGATTTACATTGTTGGTGTTTGTTCATGTGTCATGCATTGTTAAAACAAGCATTTAGAGACGGAGGTGTGTTAAGATTGAGAAAGGTACAACTTCTAACGTAACACCTACTGAAAAGGATGAACCTTGGTAAACAATGAGGTTCTCATCTTGTTGTTTCTAAATAGATATAGAAAAATAGTTTGTCTTTTTTTTTACACGTGTCATTGTTTGCACGTTTCTTTTGTCATATAAACTGCGTTCATATATGTGTAAATATAGAAAAACCTAACGAGTGCTGATCTTTAAATAAACCAGGACCAATTGATAAGTTATAAATTAATTTTAAAAATAATATGTGAAATTTCCTAAAATGATGATATTCAATATCTATCAGTGACGTTTATTTTTCTACTATTTTAATTTCATTGTGTACAATATCCTGACGTCATTGAAATGTTTCAGGGCAAACGTGCTGGTATTTATTTTAACGAATCATTGATGAATAAAGGCATCGACATTGTAACATTTGAAAAAAATAATCGCTTAACAAAACAACTAAATTTTGCAATTATGACGTTATCAATTTTCCAATGATATTATCAAAAGGATTTAAGACGATATCAACAGCAACTACAATGTATATGTGTCCCGGATATTAGCCATATTTGTTTTCTCTTAAACATTGTTAAATGCTTTAAAAATAAATCCGGTCACTGCTTTTTTATTAATTGCTGCACAATTTATCATGGGGCGGCCTTTCAAAGCTGACTGAACAGTATAGGTTTTAATCATTGTTGAAGGTCGTGCAATGACCTCTCGTTGTTTTCATCATCATCCAAATATGGTCACTTGTCGATAGTTATTTTACTTTTTAGTTAAACACTATCTTTTATTTATGCTGTTTTTGCTTCAAACAAATACTTATTAAAGATTGTAGATTGTTATAAGTCTTAAAGTCTTGTGATATTTTTAACCAGTTATGTATATATTCAAAAATGGGAACTTCGTAAATTTTAAGATATGGAAAATATTGGGTAAATTGGATCATTGCAAAGTACAAGAAAAATCACCGTGCTGATCATCCTAGATGACATAATAGATATAAGAAAACCGTATAGAAGATGTGGTGTGAGCGCCATTGAGACAACTCTCCATCCATTAGATATAGGAAGATGTGGTGTGAGCGCCAATAAGACAACTCTCCATCCAAATAGATATAGGAAGATGTGGTGTGAGCGCCATTGAGACAACTCTCCATCCAATAGATATAGGAAGATGTGGTGTGAGCGCCAATGAGACAACTCTCCATCCAATAGATATAGGAAGATATGGTGTGAGCGCCATTGAGACAACTCTCCATCCAATAGATGTAGGAAGATGTGGTGTGAGCGCCATTGAGACAACTCTCCATCCAAATAACAATTTGAAAAAAGTAAACCATTATAGGTCAATGTACGGCCACTTTTGAACATGAACTATTTATCTTTCCGTACTATTTTTGTATGTTTGTGTTTTGAATTAATCAATCTATTGAGATATCTGCCTGTATTATGCTACATGTAAAAGATTTATAACAATATATAGCTCTGAATATAATATACAGAATTTCGAAAATAGACGCCGTTACATGTATGTACCTTGTTCTTAAACTTGCAAGTTATTCTTGAAACTGGAAACGAAATTTTGAAATCATAAAAAAATGCGAACATCAGAATTGTTAGAACTTTCATGAAAGACTTAATTTGTGTAAAAACAACAACATCTGCTAAAAATCAAATGACAAAAGTATCGAATTTCAGCATCACATTAACAGATTTTCTTTAAACATTTATGTACTATAATATTGTGCATTGATTTATGACTGTTACATGCTGATTAACGAATATTGCATCTATATTCATTTGATGTTTTACACTTCTATTTTATGTTAGGGTGAAGGTTGGCAAATAATAAATGTTTAAACCCATTGCATTTGATTGCATCTGTCTTTAATCAGGAACTGTTGTTCAGTGATTGTTGTATGTTGATGCGGTTTATAAGTGTTTCTCATTTCTTGTTTTTTATAGATTACACCGTTGATTTTCCTGTTTGATTGCTTTACACTAGTCATTTTGAGACTCTTTATATGTTTCTGCTCGATGTGATTCAAAGCTCCGTGTTAAATGTCGTACTTTAAAACATTATTGTTAAGTTTTTATACATTGTGACTAAGATGGAGAGTTGTCTCATTAGCAATCATTCCACATGTTTTTATTTCTATATTTGGTCCAGGGACAGGAAATATGTGTGCGCTATACCATCTTCATTAGAACACACCAATCACTATGATGAATTGTGCATAAACAAAATCATCATAGATACCACTGGCAGGATTAAATTCTATATTTACGCCAGACGCGCGTTATGTCTAAAAAAAGACCCACCAGTGACGCTCGAATCCAAAACAGTTTAAAAGGTCAATAAAGGTACGAAGTTGAAGAGCATTTAGGACCAAAAGTAATAAACGTTTTGCCAAATACATCAAAGGTATTGCCAAATACATCAAAGGTAATCTATTCCTGGGGTAAAAAAGCCTTAATATTTAAAATTCCAAGGTTTTGTAATCAGTTCATTTATAAGTATGACCATATCAATGATTATTTATGACAGCACAGAAGTGCGGACTACTGAGCTGGTGATACCCTCGGGGATTTAAAACTCAGTGGAAACGACCCAGTGGTTGTAAATACACTCATCATAGATACCAGGATTGAATTTTGTATTGATGCCAGACGCGCGTTTCGTCTACAAAAGACGCATACGTATATTTTAGTAATAGAAGGTGTAGAAGGTGTATCGGCACAGATTAAATGGATAAGAATGCAAAAACTCTGTTAAAATGTTTTTTTTTAAATTAAGAAAGTTATACCCATAACAACAACAATTTAGGTATTTATATCGTTGCTATTGTCTTTTTTTTAAATGTGCTTCTTTTTATTTTCGTTCTTATAAAATGAGTCAAAACATCCCAAATGATGTTTAAAAGTTGTTCTTTTAAAAAATCATGTTGAGCTTCTACACCACTGTCCTAGATTAGAGTATGGGGGCTCTTAAATATGTTGAAAACCCCAACCCCATTCTCAATGCGTCCAACTGAAGACAGTAACGTGTTATTGAAGGCCGTACGGTGACCTATAGTTGTTAATGTCTTTGTCATTTTGGTCTTTTGTGGATAGTTGTCTCATTGGCAATCATACCACATCTTCTTTTTTATATTGAGTTGTCGTGTTGGTTGCTGTCGTAGTGATTTTTCATTTTGTTATGCATGCTTATTGGTTGATAAATTCCCCCACCCCCTTGTATTGCAAAACGCGTTCATTACCACTGAACTAGTATATATATTTGTGTAGGGGTCAGCTGATGGACGCCTCTTGGCGCGGGAATTTCTCGCTGCATTGAAGACCTATTGGTGACCTTCTGCTGTTCTATGGTCGGGTTGTTGCCTCTTTGACACATTCACCATTTCCATTCTCAATTTTATTGTATTACAGAATACTCATTGTAGTCCCGTCTTTTCAAAATTGTTTTCAGTTCTTGCCAAGCCAGTATATTAATCGTTAAAACCCACCTGTCATTACCCTTTAATCATGAAAATTTAATAGTCTCCCCTAACTATCCCTCTGATACTTGCAATGTATATTATCATTGATTGAAATTAGTTATCTTTAATTTTATATTTTTTAGTCGATTTAATTTATAAAATATTAATTCAAAACTCATCGCTCAATGCACCTGGCGTTACTGATCACTCAATTTAACGATATAGCTTAATTCAAATTTGAAAATGGAATTAAAGTGCTCTTAATTTACGCAAATGTAATGCATATTAAAATGCTTCTGACAAAAACTGATAAATCAAAAGCCTGGCTCTGGGTTATATGTTAGTTCCTGATTGGTTGAATTGTGGTTTTTACTGGAAGTTTACTGTTTACTTTCATTGTATTAATAACGAGTCCCAGTTTGAAAATAAACTAGTTGTTATGTTGTCATTTTAATTATACTAAAATTAAACAATAACTATAATTTAATACACTTTATTATATTGTCTAGAAAATAAATCATGTTGAATACTGTTGTACATAGGGACAAAACAAAATTGATGCTTTGAGATTTTACAGTGTTATGTTTGTTATAAACATTGAATATATTTGGCTCAAACAGACATAGGAAAAAAACGGGTTTCTCGGATACCCGTATGTGGAAAGGACGAGAATCAGCATAAGTATAAGCTATATCCAATACATGCATTTGTATTATTGCATGGTAGAAGTTAAAATAACAAATGAAAAAAAAGGCAACAGTAGTATACCGCTGTTCAAACTCATAAATCCATAGACAAAAAAATCGGCGTAACAAACTAAAACTGAGGCAAACGCATTAAATATAAGAGGAGAACAACGACACAACAGTAAAAAAACGATCTTCAAGAATTCTAAACGGAAAATGGCAAATGGCAAAACCAAAAGCCCAAACATGGATAAAATCGACAACAATTCTCATAATCCTGACTTGGTTCAGGCATTTTTCTAAGGTTGAAAATGCTGGATTGAACTTGGTTTTATAGCTAGCTAATCCTCTGGCATGTATGACAGTCGCATATACCTCCATTCTCATGACAACAAAGTGTGAACAGAACAAATATTCATAATCACTTTATAAACAAACAAATATGTAACATGGAAAAACAAAAGGCATATAGACAAAGCACATTAGCGAAAGCATACACACACAATATAGAAGATGTTCTGTTTGATGTGACCGGAACAACTATGTACGACAACAGCTTTATACAATAGAACGTTGCTTTAAGTCCTTCGATAAGGAATGACCATTTAAACCTGAGGAGGGTTGGAGTTTCAGACATTTATTTCGTATCACGAAAGAATCGAATTTGTGTGATGAACAGTTACTTAGCATTATATCAAATGGCAAATACTCTCTTTAACTGTCGTATACCGATCACTTATGTAATACATTAAAAGATAGTATATTTTAAACTTAGCTGAAATGAAAAATATTATCTTGAATCACAATCAATTGTACTTTGTTTGTGTTTGCGTTATTGTGCCAAAGATTATTTACATATCTGTTTGTTTTTATAGTGATTAAAAGATAGTATCACCTTGGTGATTGTTGTACCCCTATTTTGACTTATTTACCTTTTATGCCTGATTGGTTTGTTCACTCACCATTGTCAATATATAGAAATTTTATGCGACTGTCATATAAGTGAGCGGTTTAGCTAGCTATAAAACCAGGTTTAATCCACATGATTTATCAGCGAAAAAGTCAGATTGTGGCATTTAAACCAGATATAAATAACATAATACAGAGATTTTGTCATACAAAATCAGTTGAAAAGTTTTAATTGGATACTAGAAAGTTCTAAACTTAAAGAAAATGATACTTTTCCTGTTTTCCTTAAAACTCATTGTTCTTATTAATCAAATGTAATCCATACTGCCAGTTATATACAGATCTCTCGTATAATTTATATTTAGCATTGTTTATAAACTTTATTGGTTAGCTATATATAGAGCTTTACAACTTGCTATTTCATGAATCCCATGGTTTTTTTTGTACATTTTGGCTATTTACATGACATCGTATCTTTAAGAAATAGTGGTGACGGATTTGCAAATGAGTGTTTTGTAAAATCGTGTCACGTGTTTCGACTCGATACATTTAATTTAAACCCTATTACCTTATCTAATTACAAAGCATCAAATGAAAAGAAAGCAATTTTATTCCTTTGTTCTGAAAGTACAGACCTTGATTTCACGTTAAAAAATTAGTTTCTCTTTTCCGGGTAATAAACACTCGCCCAATGTGAATTCGATATGACTTAAATTAATAAAATTGTCATTGTATTTTAAAGCAGTTGCGATAAAATATTAACGTTTTAATTTCAATTTAAATACCCATTGCAGATTATTATAAATATCAAATTTTGTGGTAAGTAATGATTTCTTTTTAAAGTGGGAATATTGTTTAAAATATTCAAAACAATAACGTTCAGAAAACTGTAAACAAAAGCAACAGTAGAACCGCTTTCAAAAGTCATAAATCAATTGAGATAAACAAATCCGGATTAACAAAAAATAACCGAATAATAAAACACAACAACTATAACAAGAAACAACGGAATAACAGAAACAAAGAGGTGCAACAAAAACAAACGCCAATGCAACATACATAGGAACAAACTTTTGATAACAACTGCCATACTCCTGACTTCATTTTAAGAACAAAATGTGTGTTGAACAAGTTCCGATCGTTCTGAATTATGACCAGGAATCAAACTCCTTGTATTTGAAAGATGAGTAAATTGTGTTAGTATTGTCTTAATTTTCTTTTCTATGCTTTTGAGTACATCTTTAAGATTTGATATCTAAAGTGATAACGAAAATCAAACAAACACAAAAGTCTACTACTTTTATCAGAACAATACGTTCTAGTGAAATACCCACAAGTAGGTGCTCATGCGTCCGCCTTTTTTTAAAAATTAACTAGTTTTTCTTTTTTTATATAATCCGGCTCTCTCCTAGAGAGTACAAAACTAAGGGAACCTAAACATGAATACAGAACTTGTAAGGTTAACTTTGTCTGAGAGATGCAACCTTAGCTATTACAGCGTAATTATAAATATTTCATGAACTGATTATTTGCAGACAGAATGTATCATATGAATCTTGCCGATACCGGAGCACCTTCACCAATCAAATTGATTAATTGATAAACGTTACAAGATATGCACCAGCACTACGTTTACTCGTACTTGATAAACGAGAACGAGGTTAAAATTTTGTAATGATGCTTAAATCTAAAATTGGAAGTAACGAATAGACCCAGATTTTCTAATCTGTACTGTCACGATTAACGATTATTATGGTTAATATTACATCAAGCAGTGAAAATTAAACCGTAGTTTCGTACTCACAATTTAAATTTGTCAATCTTTTTTCATCGCTGAATGTCATTGCTAAGAAAACAAATATTGAAAATTGTACAAGTGATTACAGATTCAATTAAACTTGTGTCAGAATGTTCCGATATAAAATGATTGAGAATTTTATAATTATTTACATAAGTATTTGTCAGGTGTTTCTTTAAGGAGTGTTTCTTCAGTATTTTTTTTCTGAGTACTACTAAATCATTAAGTTGTCAAAGTTGAAATTTGTTCTTTTCATTTTGATCTTTAAAGACAGACTATTCTGTATTTGCTGTTCAATAAAAGACATTTTAAACGGATATGTGTAGGGTTTGTGGTCGATAACAGAATGTCTCGGAAATATGAACTGAATTTTCTCGTCGGAAATTTAAACACTTCTGAGTCCAGAAAGAGATTTTCTCTTATAATGTGTGTGTCTTCGAAAAAACTGTTTTGGTGATAAAAAAAATCTAAACCGAAACAAAAATACGAACATACTGATGTATTTTAGCCGTCTTAATCGTTTCCAGGATACAATGTTGTTTTTCTTGCATTTATTTTGAAACTATAATTTGATTTGTTTTATACAGATTATACACTATTAACGTTTGGAATCATTCTTCTTGATATATCAAATACGTATACGAGGTCCAAGAATTTCCGAACTCTTAAACTATGCCTATTTTTCTTCATTTATGACATTTTTCCTCATTTTTTGGTTCATATTTCTTTATTTTGTATGTCGTCGCACCTCATCAAGACACTAAGTTATAAATGTTAAACTCACTCTATTGTTTGGTTTAGAAGTTAAAATCGAATGATGATAATTTTATAATAAAAAAAAATATTTCTGCAACCGTCAATTCACATATTACAACGACTGAAATTGAATATAAAATTTCCATATGTTTCAAAGCTTAAAGTGTATCTATACATTACTTTTGGAGTCCCTCAGTGGCCGAGTGGTCTAAGTAAAAAAGCAATTATTTCACTAGCCTGTCAACACTGAGGTTGTGAGTAGTTGGAATCCCGCACTTGGAAGCTGCACTCGACTCCTATCTTTATTGACTAAGTTGTTAGTTTCCCTACCGAGGTCGTCAGTTCTCTCCGTGAACTCCGACTTTCCCCATCAATAAAAAATTGACCGAATAGCACAATAGTGCTGAAACTAGCATTTACATGTCACAACAATCAATCAATCAATCAATCAATATTTAAAAAAATAATATAGTTTACTAAAACTTAAAATGACAGCGATCCTCGGTTAGACTCCCTCATTTTAGAAGAACTAGTGACATGAAAGTGTACTAATATAATACTATAGTCGCTTATTAGCACGTGCTATAAATTAAATAACTTCAAATGTTTCAAAAGCTATTCTACACTAATTAACAAAGTAGAGAGGAAAAGAATGATAGACAATAACATTTAATTTACTAAGAAATTGCAACAAATAGTAATTTCAACGGTTAATATTATGATACAAAAGCGATACTATAGTAATAAAATGATGCAGCATTTGAATGCTTAGTTAATTATTAACGTATATTGTCCCGTATATTATGCAAATAAAGCTATTAGAAAAGTCAATGAAATTTTAGAATGCTCATTTCTGTCCCTCTAGATTTTATATCAAATATTTTAATCAAACCTGCTTTAAAAGGCATCGCGGAGATTTTAATCAAGTTTTTAACTGTTAAATTGGAATTGATGGATAGAATTTACAGAAAAGAGAATACATGTTGGGCAAAAAATACAAAATGGAGAACAAAAATGAAATGAAAGAGAAAAATATAGACGTTTATATTAACCTAATATCACTGATGCTGCAAAATCAACACAGAAACATTTACACAAGAGACAAACATGTTGATATACTGATTGCTTATGGGTTTGTCGTCTCATTTTTAATTCAAGAAATAACCTGTTTATTATCTACTTAAGGGAGCAAAACTTTTTAAAGTTCCCCATCGTAATGCTAGTCAACAATATGTGTTAATAAAAAATAAAAGGACACACACACACACGCACACACAAAAACACCAACCCACACGACACCTAAAAGTCAACATATACAGTATGTTTTACAGAACATCGGTATACTCAAATTGTAATTGTTCGTTTGACTGATTTTGAAATTTATGTAGGTACGAAATCTACTTGTTTAGAAGTCTTCAACATTTCACAGTGTTAATTTCTGTCGATGAAATTTGCATTGCTATACTGAATGGAAACTGAATATACATGTACATGTTTATACCCTGCATACCCAAAAGACGCTACGTGTTAGTGTTGGTGGGAATTTTTTTATCAAATTAACATGCATTTTTAACACCTTATACATTTGTTATGTTTACAATATTTAATAGTGTGTACCAATTCGCGATTGACATATTTGACCTAGATACGACAAAGCTCATGATGGCTGTTCAAAACCCCTCCCTCTGAAAAATCCACATTGCCAGTCGTTTTCTTGTAAACAAACAAAAACCAAGGCGGTCCATGGATTAACCTGCTAAAATGCTCTACACCTAAACAGATAAATACATCGATCATAGAAATGACCTTAATTGACCTTATCAGAATCGAAATAATTGATGCATGCTATCAATATCGCTCGTGCAAAAATAATCACTAATATAATGCCTACCCATGTTAAAACTACAATAAAATATAGCTTGTATCAATTATTTCTTAAATGTACAGATTTGGTTTTGAAGTTTGGTTGTACCCGTACAAAACTTATTTATGTAACTGTAAATTTAGAAAAAAACAATAAACCCATTATGACATGAGTTGTACATCTTTACTGAAATCAATGTTGATTTGTAATTCTATTGAATGAACCAAATAAATAAATTCATATCATTCAAGCGGTTCTCTTCAATGTTCATGTTTTCTCGATATAATAAAAAGGCTATTTTACTGTTTGGAAAATGCATTAATCCTCTACGAAAATCATCCCTATGGTTGTTAAATTCCCATTAATCAAAATTAAACGCCAAATCACAGAACAAAATTTAAAAACACCACCAAAATTAATTAAACTAACATTCAAGTGTTCTGTACTCTTGAACGATTTATAATTTGGTGTCGAAAATAAAACCTAAACGTTTAGATTTGAAGTCAAATTTTAGCATTTCTCAAGCTGTCTGCTATTTTAAAGATATTTATTCTGATTAAGTCGATTAGATTTTTGAAAGACGATGTGTTTTGTGTTACAATACCCATAAACAGAATTAATGTATTGACTTATAGTATCAAACCTTTATCATTATCATTGTGACTTCCGTTTTAACTAATGGGAAAAGCCAACGACGATTGCAAGCACCAATGAAGAATAAATACATCAATATATGACCAAGATTCCTGTAATTACTATTGTTTTTAAACAGTTTTCTTGTACCCATGTGTTGTTGTTCAAGTGTTGTTTTTTTTTTGGCACTTGTCTACCACTGTATCAGCAGTTGTCCCGTACATCTGTCACTGGTCGTTGTACGATCGAACAGTGTACTTGTACACATGTGTTGTTGCACAAGCAGTTTTTCTATACATGTTTTTCGCTGTACCTGCTGATTTCCCATAATTACTATCGCCTTTTAAGGATGTACTTATGTGAGGTTTTGGAATTTGTGTCAAATGTTCGGACTCCTTGGTGTTTTTCCATAGAATACAATGTAAAATATTTTGCCCCATAATACCCATTTATTTTTTCATATAAGACTTAATAGCTCATGAAAGGTAATTTATCAAAATTTTAGAAGATTCTTGATTTTCTTTCATTTGTTCTGAGACCCAAATAATACCAATGCAAATATAAGGTAAAAGTCTGAGTCAGCCTTTTCCCGCCATATTTTAAATCTCAAATATCTCGAAAAGGAGGTCCATGACCTATCAATATTTTTAGGTTATCTTTATCCTTAATTGATGCTCTACAGGCTTATAGTATCAATTTTAATTTCTTAATTTCTTAATTTTTACCTAACCTCACCTAAGTACATCCTTAAGCAGTTTTCTTTTACACGTAGGTGTTTGTTACATGTCTATCGATGTACAATCAGTTTTCCCATGCAACTATCGGTGTACGAGCAATTATCTTGTATACTTGTATCGTTGGTATATGTGTTTTGTTGTACAAGAAGTGTTTTGTTATATATTCTGTTAGCAGTATTCCGGACATGTGTGTCATAAAGAAAATGCAGTTTTCAAATACATTTGTCTCGTTGTTCATGCAGTTTTTCCGTATATATGTATACAAATTATTTTTCGCAACTTTTGCGAGAAGAAAATTAACGCAAAGATAAATCGTCGTGAACATTTTAAACTAAGATGCTTTGTTTTCTTATTACATCGATTGAATTTAAAAATCGTGAAATTTAATCGCTGCGAAATGGACCAGAAAGGGCTAAATGCGAAATAAAGTATCCGCGAAAATAAGTTGGTTTACAATATCTGTAAATTTGTTCATGTTGGTTTCCCATGCATTCATTTAACATGAAGTTGTTTCGTATATCTGACTCGCTGCACAAACAGTTTTCCTTCCGAATATATTACTATTGGTTCAATTTTTTTCCATATACCTCACTCGTTGAACAACCAGGATGTCCATGCACATGTCTAGCGTTACAGGTAGTTTTTGAAGCATCTATGATTTTAATCATGCAACTTTCCTTATATATCCAGTGCATTATTGTCTGTCTTGTTTTAAACGTACATTTTGGCTCATTTGTCTCGTTGAACATACAATTGTTCCGTATATCTGACTCGCTGTAAAAAGTTTTTCCGTACAAGATTTTTTTTAAATAGATTAGACCGTTGGTTGTCCCGTTTGAATGGTTTTACACTAGTTATTTTGGGGCCCTTTATAGCTTGTTGTTCGGTGTGAGCCAAGGCTCCGTGTTGAAGGCCGTACATTGACCTATAATGGTTTACTTTTATAAATTGTTATTTGGATGGAGAGTTGTCTCATTGGCACTCACACCACATCGTTCTATATCTATATATTAATCAGTTTCTATTGATATCAGTATTCTGTTGAAGGAAACATTATTTAGGGAATCACTAAAACATGGGTCAACAGTGATCTGATACAATGCAGCGTTCCGTTCAACTATCTGTTTTTACCTTTCGGGATTCTCTGGTTTTCTCATAATTAGAAACACTTTCAAATTTGAAATGTATTTAACAATTAGAACAGAACATTAAACGAAAGGTTGTCAGATACTCGTATAAGGCAAAGCATGAAAGCATGGGCACATGATTTGTATTTCAAACAAAATGACTAAGTTGAAAATACCAGCCTTACTGTGAATGGGAATAACAATATTGCGCATCAGATTGTTACCATATATACATGTAATTTCATTAATGAAGACCTGTTGGAACACTGTAACACACATATATGCCAGTATTTAACGGTTAACTTGCATTGATGGTTTGCTGTACAGCTTGACGCTTACACAATATTTTTTTTTTCATGCGTAAAACTACTATGTTTTTGTTTACATTCCGAAAAGACCAACACGGAGCTTCGATCAATTTTCTTGCTCGTAATCTTTCTTTTAATCATCTGAAAAGTAAAGGCATTAAGCTTTGATGAAAAGACAGATTACATCAAAAAATCATCTATCTGTGTCTTAAGACAAACACTATAGGATTGCACTGATATCTATCGAGTTTTTCTTCTCACTGTCTCGTTTATTGTTTTTGTTATAGTACTTTTAGGGAAAAACGATAATTAACTGTCTTAACAAATGGCGGCAAAGACGGAAAATAATCTCCAAAACAAAGTAAATAATTTTATTGTAAATTTTATTTTACTTAAAACCGGGAATACGTTGCAAATATTCTGCAAAAGTTTAGAGAGTTCAATATTAACATTACCTTGCTGTGCGTTTGATTGACTGTACCTTGTTTGTTTAGACGTTCAGTGGCGAATATTAAAGGGAGGAAATGAACCTAGCCCTGATATAAAGGTTTTGCAAAAGAGTCTACAGGAGTGAAAGGGAATTTTTTTTATAGTAAAACATAAATCCATTGCAACCTAATAAACACGAATTAAATTTATTGTTGTGCAAAAAGTCTAAATATTAATCTTTTATGAATTAATAGACTTGTGTAGTGCTCTCTCGTTGTCCGCCGTCAGTGACGAAGGATGATACATCGTAAAAAACAGTATGATCTATCAATTACTTAATTACCTTCATAGAAACTCATTCCTGTTGTCATCAACTCCGCACGAAATAGCCCTGCGTGTGTTTAAAATGTACGTGAACGTTAATACATATATAGGAATCTGGATGGAAATTGACCACTCATAAAGAATAACGTTTTTACAATGTCAGACTTCAACTTTGTAACAACGTTTATTTCATGTCAGACTTCAACGTTGTTACAACGTCTGACTTCAACCTTTTTTTCAACGTTTATTTCGTGTCAGACTTCAACGTTGTTATAACGTCTGACTTCAACCTTGTTACAACGTTTAGTTCGTTTCAGACTTCAACGTTGTTATAACGTCTGATTTCAACCTTGTTACAACGATTATTTCGTGTCAGACTTCAACGTTGTTACAAGTCTGACTTCAACCTTGTTACAACATTTAGTTAGTGTCTGACTTCAACGTTAATACAACGTCAGACTTCAACCTTGTTACAACGTTTAGTTAGTGTCAGACTTCAACGTTGTTACAACGTTTATTTCGTGTCAGGCTTCAGCGTTGTTACATTGTTGATCCAATGTCACACTTCAACATTGTTACCACATCAGAGGTCAACCATGTTACAAGGTTGATCCAACGTCAGACTTCAACATTGTTACAACTTTGTTACAACGTCAGACTTCGACCTTGTTACAACGTTGTTCCAATGTCAAACTTCAACGTTGTTACAACATCAGACTTCAACCTTGTTACAACGTTTATTTAGTGTCAGACTTCAACGTTGTTACAACATCAGACTTCAACCTTGTTACAACGTTTGTTTAGTGTCAGACTTCAACGTTGTTACAACGTCTGACTTCAACCTTGTTACAACGTTTATTTAGTGTCAAACTTCAACGTTGTTACAACATCAGACTTCAACCTTGTTACAACGTTTATTTAGTGTCAAACTTCAACGTTGTTACAACATCAGACTTCAACCTTGTTACAACGTTTATTTAGTGTCAGACTTCAACGTTGTTACAACGTCTGACTTCAACCTTGTTACAACGTTTATTTCGTGTCAGACTTCAACGTTGTTATAACGTCTAACTTCAACGTTGTTTCAAAGTTTATTTCGTGTCAAACTTCAACGATGTTACAATGTTGATCCAATGTCAGACTTCAACGTTGTTACAACATCAGAATTCAATGTTGTTACAACGTTGATCCAGTGTCAGACTACTACGTTGTTACAACATTGTTTTACAGTTATTGTTAAACACGTAAATATATTAATTGCCTTTCCTGAATATGTATATATATATTAACCGCTGAGTAAACATTTACATTTGATGAATTTGAATTTGATTTTGTTAAAGTGTATGAAAATCAGTATAGTATATCATTAGACTCTATAATGTTAAAATATTTCTTTCGGGAAACAATCTGAAAAATTTGTGATACGCTTATAAATGGCGGCCTGCACTATTTGTTTTATTATCTGCAACACACATTTTTCCATCAATACTATTTTGTACTTAAGTCAAGTATGTATGACCGCAATTATATTACGGAATCCTAGTAAATTGCCAGACTGAAGTAGTTTTAACATGCTCTTGACATTTGATAATTAGGTAATGAGTCCTCCACTGGGGGGTAAGCTAACCGATGTCAAGGTCACGTCATTATGGTTTTACTCTGATTCCCCATATCAGGTCAATGTCACGTGTACCTTATGATCTGCCAAGTCACGTTATCATTGAAACAAGGTTGTGAATATTGATTCGTAATTTGACGGAAGTTAACGAATTTGAACGAGTTTCATTAACGTAAAATGTGCCTAGAATATTCAGTGTTTAGGTATACATTGAAGACAAAAGATACCAGAGGAATATTCAGACTAAAAATTCATAAACAAACTGATTTTTTGTTCATTTTTGTTTTATATATAAATAAGGCCGTTAGTTTTCCTGTTTGAATTGTTTTACATTGTCTTATCAGGGCCTTTTATAGCTGACTATGCGGTATGGGATTTGCTCATTGTTGAAGGCCGTACGGTGACCTATAGTTGTTAATGTCTGTGTCATTTTGGTCTCTTGTGGACAGTTGTCTCATTGGCAAGCATACCACATGTTCTTTTTTATATGACAAAGCTATGGCAAATTAAAAAAACAAACATCAAAGAAAACCAAATCATAACACAAAAAACTTCATAGAAAACTACATTTTATAAACACTAAACAAAACGTACCCCACAAAAACGGTGAGTGATCGCAGGTGCTCCGAAAAGTAAACCGATCGTGTCTCGCATGTGGCATCCGTTGCGTTGCTCATACAAGTACAAATCACGTGATAAAATTGAGAATGGAAATGGGGAATGTGTCAAAGAGACAACAACCCGCCCAAATAAAAAACAACAGCAGAGGGTCACCAACAGGTCTTCAATGTAGCGAGAAATTCCCGCACCCGGAGGCGTCCTTCAGCTGGCCCCTAAACAAATATATACTAGTCCAGTGATAATGAACGCCATACTAATTTCCAAATTGTACATTTAATTTGATAGGTCATGTTTGAGGAAAAAAGGACGGCATTTTGATTACGACAATTAAAAAATGTTCATCGTCATCTCCTCAGGAACATATATTCTATAACGAACAACCAACTTGCGACTATTTTTTTTTACATTATTTTCATATTTTGACTATTATAAATACTACTTGCTCTGGTTAAAAGAGAATCGCATGATTAAAAGTATTTAATTCCCATTCAATTTCTTAATGTGCTGACCCGAGTCATGAGTCTCTAATCCAGTTGGTTCCTCTGGTTGGTGTTTTCATATTTGATGTTGGTGTATTATATTTTCATAGCGCAGGCCTTTGATTTTCAGATAGTATCAACAAAAAGACATATATGAAAATATGTGAAACATGTGTATGTTTAAATTCAAGATCACAAATCTATACAAAATAACGCCCCACTGTTGAAAATGCTTTTCGAAACAGCAATAACAAATGGATGCTTGGTATTAAGTCAAGTTTTGTATTCTTGACTTTTAAACGCACTGAGCTACTGAAACTATTTTGAATTATTTAGCTTGTGCTTTATGATCTCACAACAATACGAAAACAAAATACTGTAAAATGCATTTAGTGACAAAGCTTTGAAACGAGGGCAATGCATTATTACTAGAAAATATTGTTTGAAATACTAAGATTTGATATTTACAACCGTCCTGTTGACATTGACGTAAAAAAATTGAAAGCCAACATACTTTAAAATTTCTACCTACTTTTATAATTTGTTTTTATGTTGTACGTGCGTGAACCGGTGACAAAATATTATCGCCCCTGTAAACAGTGGGCTCTTCTGACTAGAGGTAATCGGTAAAGAACAGCGGAAAGTGGTGTACATTGTTTACGAGCTTGAAATGAGCTAACACAGACGAACTGAGACGTGTCAACGTAATATGAATATGATAATGCACCAGGTAAATTATTAATTGTTAAGTTTATCACATCATCGTATCTTCATATGATAGGTAAATAAGTGAATTTTCGATTTTAAGTGTCGTCAGGGTTCAAACCTGGAATCATGCCAACCTTTCATTATTTTTTTTTTAATACTAACCTATAGTCGGAACATCTTGATTTTCTCCCAATTTGTAAAGTTAATTATGCTGCTTGACATATATTTTTTTTGGGAAAAAAAATTGATATGCAGTCAAATGTGGCAGTTTTTAATATTTGTTGCTATGTGAAATAAAGGGAAGTAAATTAAAGTAAAAGAAGGCGCGCTTTTTCAAAAAGTAAACAATTTAATTCAGATGCATAGTATTTTGTCAAATGATAAAGAATATCGTAGAAACTTGCTAGAAATTCATCTAATTTATAAAAGATATACAACATGACATACTGAAATCTGAAAAGGGGTAATACCACCATACCTTGAACAAATTCAGTTAAAAAAAGGGGGGGGGGGTGGTAAAATGCTACGAAATTTAGATTTTATTTATTTTTTGTCGACAGCCAAAAGATGATTTGACATGTAACTAACTACTTTTTCAATTTCATTGTAAAGTAAAATTGGCTTTTGTTGGGGTCTCTGTTTATTGTGGTCTGATGTTTTCAGGTTCTCTTTGGATTGCCAAATAATATTATAATCATCTAATTGAATGTTCAAATTATTTTGCAGCGATGGTGTGTATGGAAGGAAGACTGTCATAAAACCCAACAGTTCCGGATGGCCCTTTAAATAATTGCTTAACATCAATAGCGATGTAAGATTCAAGTGTTTGATTTTGCACAAGTTTAGCCAGGTTTTCCTTGTAATTGTGGCAGAAAAACCACTAGACAGTGTCATGCATTGAAAGGATATCAAACGGATATTTTATGGAATGATTCTCGTACATATAAAATCATATGCATAGGAATGTGGAGCTAGTGTCTTTCATGCAGCAATTTTTAATTTCCAATATAAACTCTGAAAAGACAAGAGCATAGAAATGTATACCAATGAGAAACATTCTTTGTGAATAAAATCATTCCAAAACTTAAATGTGTCATTAGTGTTGCATTATTTATCAGTAGAGATAATCAGATTCCGGTAAGATTGTCCAACTGATGGTTTTTGTTTGTAATCGTTTTTGTAAATCTTAGTTGTTTTGACAATCCGGGCTGTGCATGTTGCCCGGCTGACCCTTTCAGTGTGAGACAATATTTTGTTTATGATAAACAAAATCACTGATTCAAGACTGGAGCGGACCCCTTTTAGGCAGTTAGTGCGAATCCTTTAGGTTTAAACCATTACATGCAATACGGGGGGAGGGGGAAGATTTTTTTTACCGAGTCAAACATTTTTCCTAATTATAATACATTGAGATTTAATATATACTTTGCTGTATGTAGTGTGTATATTAAAGTATTGCCAACAAAATTCATCAAATTTGGGATCATAATATTGTTTAAGAAAAACCCTTACCCCCTGTACATCATAAAAGTTCATAATCTTCTGTAGCACACGTGCATGGTTAATTCGGATCAAATATTTTCTATTCCGATGTTATAAGAATTCGAAGGTTCATATCATTTACAATATCATTCAAAAAATTTCTGGGATTTTTTTTTACTATCAACGTTGAACCTCGAGGTTACATTGTAGTAAAAAAAATCCAATAAAAACGTTGAATGTAAATGATATGCACCTTTAAATCTTATATTGTAAGACTCATGTTGTTCAAACATAATGTGTTCATCAATTATGTTATGATGATTTTGATAAACTTCACATTAGGTAATCTTTCACGTATATTGATTACATTATATCGAGTTGTCCCAACGATATACTTGTCGGTGTGCTCGATCATACGAATTTACCGACATTCATATAGACAAAATGACACAACTTTGAAAAATTCTTGTGACGAAACTACATTTCGGAACACGTTAAAAATTGGACACCCAGAAAGCTACATTATTAAGGTTTGATATATATTTTTTTCAAAAAAAAAGAAAAATATGCAGTCAAATGTGGCAGTTTTTTACACACCCCTATGTTGAACAATAGGTTGTTCAATTAACAGCATGTTTGGCAATTTAAAAATCATATATTAACACATTTAGCTTTAACATATACTTTATTTATAGTGGTTGTATAAAAGTTATATAATGGTTTTGTGTTTTGAGAGATATTCATCCCTATGCATATCGGGTTT
Organism: Mytilus galloprovincialis; assembly: GCF_965363235.1. NCBI lineage: Eukaryota > Metazoa > Mollusca > Bivalvia > Mytilida > Mytilidae > Mytilus > Mytilus galloprovincialis. Next base: position 35,413,037 of record NC_134851.1, on the reverse strand, counting down.
TATGCGTAAAATGTCTCTCCTGTTCTTAGACCTTTTCTATCTCTTTCATAAGAAGAGTGACTTTTCTATTGTTCTAGTGTCACTGGAAATCCCACTGTACAGTACCATGTTAGAAGGAGTGTTGGTGTGCCTAAAAACCAGAAATGGTATACTACATGTTTGTACTTTTTCCGCTAAGGATATTGATAAGTAGTTAGATAAATATTCTCGTTTAATGTTTTTTAAATAGATTAGACCGTTGGTTTTCCTGTTTGAATTGTTTTACACTTAGTCATATTAAACCTTTTCAACATCTCTCGACACCGACTAATGACACCTACAGTTTACAGGTAAAATGGATGGGTCGTCTCAAAGACAAAAATCATCATGATTATCATCACGTAACATATTGGATTGGCGGTTTTATACTGTTTTGACTATATAGTTTAAGAATATATATCAACCAAATAAATAAATAAATATATGTATGGTGGCCGGATGCGGCCATTTATTTCGCCTTTTCGCGTTTTCGTGAATTCTCCGTTCATTTTGCAAACGCGAAATTGGGAATTCGAGAAATCAAGAAATTGAGAAAATCGGGAAATCGGGAAATCGAGAAATCAAGAAAGCAAAAACGCCAAAACACGAAAGAGGAAACACGAAAACGCTAAAACGCGAAATGAATTCTCGATTTTGCGTTTTTGCTTTCTCTATTTCTCGATTTCCCGATTTCTCAATTTCTTGATTTCCCTTTCTCGATTTCTGGATTTCCCCGAAAGGGGAAACGTCTACCATACATATGTCTCTGTCATATAATATTCTTATTTCGTATGTATTTGCACGACATTTCATGTTGAATTGATTAAACAAATATTCCAATCATTCAGAATCCTAACCCATTTTCTATTCACTTTTGTGATGATGTGAGTCTTTCGCCAAATATTTGCCGCATGCCAATAACGATTTAATTTGTTGGTGTAAAAGCTTTTATGATGTTTTTCAAAAATGAAAAAGAATACTGGTCCGTCCGTATCACACTTGTAAACACGACCAACTATGTATTTTTACCCCGATCTTCACCTCAGTCGATGTACATTTTCAATTTTTATATAATTACATATTGATGTTTTAGGTCGAAGGAAAAGATCACGTTTTTTTTTATTATTATTATTATCAACGACGGTCTTCTCCGCTTCAAGATATCTTGTTCGAGGTAAAGTTTTTCCTTGATGAATTTTGAAAAAGAAATATAATTGACCCCTCGTTTCAATGCTACAACATTTAAGCGATGGGTGAATACAGAATTCAACTGGAACACCAAATTGGTGAATTGAAATGATACAAAGTATTGAGTACATTATGGAGGCATCCAAGGCCAAAACTAACAGACATGTGCCGCCCTTGTAAACCAACATAATCATTGTTTAATTTTAAAATATCAACTACAATAGAACATGATTTGTTCTTTTCGTTTTCCAAATTCAACCAGGACAGCTAGAAGATAAATGTCTAAAAGATGAAATGTGACTTAAAGTCTATCATTTTCTTTATAACAAATTAAAAAAAAACATGTCATTTGGACTCTGTATGAAAGTTTTATCATTGTCAATGATTGAAAGCAATAAAATCAATAATGATCTCATTTATTTTTTTATTTTTGAGACGACCCTTCACATTTTACCTGTCGTAGTCGTTCTCAACTGTAGGTGTCGAGAGATGTTGAAAAGGTCTATTAGGACCCTTTATAATTTGCTGATCTGTACGATCACAGGCTTTGTGTTGAAGGCCATATTTTCTATAATGGTTTCTTTAAACAGTTTGACTTATATTGATAGTTAATTATTTCATTGTCACTCGTACCATATCTTCTTATTTTTATTGACCTCGCTACATTCTGTATGTGTCTGACCTGGACAGCAGCCTGTATAAATTTGGTAGTTGTTCACCGTCTGTAATGGGGGGTTTCTTATCGGACAGCATGCAACATATTCTTAATTTTATCTTAACCCTAAAAAGGAAATGCATTTTACATCTTTTATATAAAAAAAAAAAGAAAATGAGAAATTATTTAGTTGAATAAAAATGTCGCAAACATCAGTGTCAAAATAATATCATGCTAGCACACATGTGAAACTATCGGAAGACGTGTTATAGTAGATCTAAATGTATACATTGCATCATCAGAATGTTTTTTTTTTGTAATAAGACGGACAAACCTTGGAATATTTTACTAACCAATGGCGGATCCAGAAATTTTCATAAGTGGGGGCCCACTGACTGACCTAAGAGGGGGCCCGCTCAAGTCACGCTTCAATGATTCCCTATATAAGCAACCAATTTTTTTCTAAATCCGCCTATGCTAACTATGTTATACTTTTAGTATTATAGTTCCAAGACAAACAAGAAAAGAGACACAAAACACACGAAAGAAGATGTGAATATACAATTAAGGGGGATCAACTAAATATCCAATTAAATGAATCATGTCGAACTGTTTTTCATCCACCCACGCATTTAATACATTTGTTTTGTTTAACCTCAGAACTTCCTTGTAGAAAAACATATAATTGTTTTGTTAACACACCATACGTCGAGTATGCAACCCTAACCTTCAAATGAGAATCCAATTTCAAGGAGATTTCCAAGGTTTCAGATATCCTATGAAAGAGACTTTAGAGAATTAGCAAAACTTGAACAATCAATTGGAATGTTTCTTATCCTTTCGATAGGACTTGAGAAAAATCAAACGTATAAACAACATTTTGGAATGTCTCAGATTTCATCAACGACCCTTGCTTTACCTTTAAATCCCCTTCAAACCCGATCATACTGCTGATCCTTTAAGTCATGACAATGAATTACCGAGTGGATTATTTCCCTTTGATGCAGGACAAATAAATGATTGGAAAGGTCAAACGTCATTATCACAATGATTACATACATGAAGTATGGGTTTAGTGAGGTACGTTCTAGCTGTTACTATTAAAGTCAAACAATATAAAATTTGTAAAAAAAAAAAAAAAAAATTAAAAAAAAAAATTGCGCCATTAAAAGTCATTATAGTCCATTAAAAAATTTCTTGTACAAATAGAATTCTGAAATAAATATTTTTTTGAAGATTTTGTAAGAATTAAGTAAACCTTAGAGTTTGCAACTTTGTTTTGCTGAACTTGAACTTGAAATCGAAAAATGCATTTATCTCTTTTATTTGCTGAAATATAATGGTCAGTGTAACACTTACCAATTCAAAGTTTTAAAAAAAATTGAAATTTTACATTTTTACATTTTTGAAATTTGATCAAAGTTTAAAAATATCAAAATCCAAAAATGTGTAAAAGTTTTGAAATTTTGAAATTTTAACCAAATGCTTAAAATATTACAATTTTAAATACCGTTTTTAAATTTGATAGTTTACAAATTTGATCAAACTTTAAACATAATTATTAAACCTTACGTGCAATTTTGATAATTTCACTTTTTGAGAGTTGGATTTTTTAAATTTTTGATTAAATATAAAAAAAAAAAAAAACTAGAAAAGGGGCGAAAAGAGGGGTACCTGTAAACACGGCTCTGATTATAATCGTTCTTAGTTAGGAATAATTAGCTCGAAATATATCAAATCATTTTTTACAAAATAAATAGTTAAAAGAAGAAGTCTTTTTTTCATAAAACATATTAGCCATCACATGGGATAACAGTGTCCAGAAATTTTTAGGTTGTGCATCTATCTATAAAAGAATATTCAAACCTATTTAAACTGGCATCAAATAAGCTGATTTAAATCTGTAATATAAGGTGAGAGTTTGAGATAAATAATTCAGAGCTATTTGGTGTCCCCAGTGCCAAACATTTAGAAGCAACTCTCAGTAGGCCCAATAGTTTTATTCGCCTTTTTGACGTTCCTGATGAAGGTAGATCCAGAAAAAGCGCTTCAGTCGCATGCAACTTTGAACGTTTTGTTTTCTTTTTCATCAATTACATTGCCTTTTATGATTGATTTCTGTTCCAAGTAATGATACGGAAGGAATACTAAATTTATGATGTTGCAATCGAAACGTTGTGTTAGACCTGCTACAGCTGGTACCTAGACAAATACTGGTTCAGCAATAATAAACGTCCTATTAAACTCCGAAATATAACAATGACCTCAAATTAATATCCTACAAAACTTAAACATGTTTGTTTAGGTTACAACCTTGCCCCTCTAACTCTAACCATTGCAGAATAAACAAACACACAGCAATACGCACAGTAAAGCGCACTTTAAAAGAAATCCAAGTCCTATGTCAGAATAGGAAACAGAAGAAACTAATCAAAAAGACAATGATAATAAATTACAAAGAACTATATTTTATGTACTTTATATAAAGCTAACAGTTACTGACATATTTCAGCTCGCAGACATCAATTAAACTAATCGAAAGATAATGTCTTCATCATATGATTAATAAGCACGATCCCTCTCTGTTGTATTTATTGCTAATTTGTTCCTGAACTTTCGTGAAATATTTGTCACTGGCAACCAAAAATCGATAATTTAAAATAGGTTGTTTACATACAAATTACAAAGAAACTTAGGATTCAACTCCCTCAGGAAAAGTAGCCCTTATAGATGGATTTTGATATGTTTAACTTTACTTTGGCCAAACACCGCTTCAATTATTTTGGTTCTTGTATTTACTTGACTTTTAAATATCCAGTTTTTAGCGTTCCATAGGTTTACTTAAAATTCCACGTTTTACATTGTACAGGTTTTTCGAGAGCAACATTGGCTAATGGCCCAAAATGAAAAAAATCCATTATGCAGCTGACAGCGTGGCACTCTTTTTACACGCCCCATTCTGACTGGACGTACTTGTGTTCTTTTACTTTGCTCAAAGTTGATTGCCGTACGATAACGTAAAAATGCACAAATAACAAAAATACGGAACAATGATATTCCTTAATACAAAAAAAAAATCCCTTTTCCTTGCATTTGCTATTCATAAACAGTGGTTGATTTAGGGCCCCTAATGGAGCTACGTAACTATATGATAAATGCATATACCTTTTACAAGCATCATTCGGAATGTTGTCTAAGGGAGCAACTTCAAAAATGGGGATATGCTTGTTATGTCGAAGTAAAAAAAAAAAAAAAAAGAATTTCGCACTAAGCGCTTATAATTTTATTCAGTTTTTCATCGCTATTAATCAAACGATTGAGTTCAAAATTTAACACTATAAGGCATGGGAAAAATCTGGATTCAAAATAAAATTTGTTGTCCTCTGCTTGCACATGCAAAATATTTTTCTCATCAAATTGGGGATAAGTACGGAAGCGTATTAGCGCCACACATTTTTTTTTTTTTTTTTTTTTTTTTTTATTTTTCTTCCTATGTTTGCGTTAAACGCAAACCTTTGCGATGTCCGTTTGTCATTCATTTCGGATGTGATTTACTAGTAGATAAAAAAAGAAACATACATACAAGGCCAAATCATTATAATAAATATGCATAGGAATAATGGAATACTTGAAGTGCAATTATACATAAATTAAGACTGATTTGTGCATCAGAAAAGTATATAATTTAACAAGAAAATAGATATAGTTTAGTATAAAGTCATATTTAAATTGAAAGTTCAAAAATAATGTCATACAATTGTGAAACCTCCAAGTCAAATAGACAAAATGATCTTTCTGCTTTAAAATGAATTATTAATAAGGAAACATTTTTTTTTAAATCTCAGAATATGATCAAGATTCTTTGATAGAAAGTCATTGAATTTTCATTTCAATATAATGAAGTATTTTTAAGATGCTTGGGTAGCAATTTGAATAGAGAGAACATAATTTTATTAATAAAACATCTTCATTCTATCCATTTATTGTCAAAGGGTAGCTTGTTTGAATCTAAACTACTTTACACAGTTCTCAAACGAGAGCTTACTTTGGAAGTATATTTATATTCGGTTATAGCTATATTAGCAGGGTTGATTTTTTTTCTTAGGTATATTAACCTCAATTTACTGAATTTTCTTTGTAATATATATACTAATAGTAACATGGATATCGTTTTGGGGGGCCTTTATAGTTTGTTGTTCAGTGTGAGCCAATGCTCCGTGTTGAAGACCGTTCTTTGGCCTATGATGGTTTACTTTTACGAATAGTAACTTAGATGGAGAGTTTTCTTATTGGCACTCATACCACATCTTCTTATATTATTCTGCTCATTATTAGTCAATGATATGATATAATCATTCAAGCATTTTACTATGCAATGACTACAAATGTGATAAATTTTACTATATACAGCCTCCTCCATTAATAACTACTGTTTCCTTTGAATCTAAAATAAGAAATAAGATAAAACAAATGTTTGCGAAAAAAAAAAAAAAAAAAAAAAAAAAATGTGTGGCGCTAATACGCTTCCGTAGATAAGATTGTTTAATGTACCATTATTGAAGCCCCTCGTGGAAGTTAAAAAAAAAAGTGCCACCTTAGTGACAATATTTATATATCAGATTCCCAAAAAGATTACCACGCTGATTTAAACTTTTGAAAATATTTTTAAAAATGCCGACACCTACAAATGGATAGATTGGCGCTTAATGTACAGCGGCAACTATTACATAAGTCTTTTGAAGAAAAAAACGCGCGTCTGGCTCAAATACAAAATTTACATCCTGTTATCTATCTATAATGAGTTAATGTAGATACCTTATAACCGTATCCTAGCTAATATTTGATCCCACTCTTAATTTCAGCGTAAAAAAAGATATCAAAAACCTCCCACGTTCAAGACTAGCAGAGACGTTACGCACGATATTGGTGTCACTCAACGTTAGACGACGTTCCTAATAAAACGACGATTTTGACGTTGTTTCACGGAAAGTTTCAAACACTTAAAGTACAGAGATTTTCGAAGTTGCTTCTTTCTATAGTTTTATTTTTTTCAAGCCGGTGCAAATGCAAAATTCCATTGAATTAAAACAAAATTTTAAATACATGAACAATTATTTATTTTTGCGAAGAATTTTCTGCAACAATAACACAAAATAACAATTTGATGTCTTGTTAAATGATTTCATTACAATATATAAAAAAGATATATGATTGCCAATGAGACAACTCTCCACAAGAGACCAAAATGACACAGAAATTAACAACTATAGGTCACTGTACGGCCTTCAACAATGAACAAAGCCCATACCCCTTAGTCTACTATAAAAGGCCCGAATTGACAATGTAAAACAATTCAGACGAGAAAACTAACTGCTTAATTATGTAAAAAAAAATGAACGAAAAAAGTCTGTTTTGTATATTTTTTTTTTTTTTTGCCTGTTTTATCTTCAAAATGATTTAAAACTTTAAAACTTATTTTGATACTATGAGTGAAACAAATGCAGAACAAATCTGAGGCTAACCTCTTTACTGTAAGGACGAGCGTGCTTACAACATATATCACATTGGCTGTCTTTGCTAATAACCCTCGATGTCTTATTTTCTTCTCTTTTTTTGACTATTTGTGTATTACCAGTTTCTTCTATTTCTTAAAATTAAGCAATGTTCTCTCTGTGAGAAGACGTCTCCTATCTTTGCAAGTACAATTGTAAATATTTCGTTTCTTCTTTCTGTCTCTTTTCCCCAGTTACACGTTTATATTTGTTAGTTGTAATTTGGTAATTTCGCTACCTCAATTTACGTTAATATTCAAATGCTTCTTGATTTGTCTTTGATTATGTGAAGATGTAGGTAGTGTATTGCTCATCAAGTTTGAAAAAGAAATAAGTGCTCTTATGCTGCCGTTGACAACGTTCAATGATTAAAGTTGGTCGGGGTCTAAATTATTTATTTGAAAAGAAAATGTTTTCATTGATTAGGCCACACCAATTTAATTTCTTGTTCTACGGATTTTTGGACTCCAAAATTTGGGGCGAGCGAGCGATTTGAAAATTTTAATAAAAAAATATTTAATTTGCAAATTTTTGAGGCGAAGCTTGAAAAGTAAAGGCGAGCGATTATAATTTTTTTTTTTTGTAAACATAAAATAATAGGTTTTGACAATATTAAAACTTGAATTATCACTTGTACTTTGACATTTCTTTAATTTCTGAAGTTTTTTTTCCCTGTTCACCAAGAAATAATTAAATCTGGTCTATGTATGTGTGACTGACAATGAGACAATTCTCCATCCAAATCATAATCAGTTTGGGGGCAAACCCTTAATATTATAAATATCCCTTTTACATGTTTTATGAGGGATCAATATAAGTTATAATATATTTGTTTGTACAAAAGGGCTCATATTTTCTCATAGAACTATTATATATCTTTCTGGTATTAAATGGTCAAAACATGTCCAAGAATTTAGTAATATTCCTGGACTTTAACCATGTTAACACATTTACTTTAACAGTTTAATATTATTCAAAATAAGTGGACCCCTCTTTTAGAAAAAAAATTTTAAAATATGATGTAACTCTCCTCTTTTTGAGTACAAAATTCTAAGTGTTCAAAGGTTTTGTATAGAAGAACTATACAAATCCTTGGTATTTCTATTTTCTTTTCTACATCAGTAAAATGACCCCTTGTCTGAGGGAGGGTTGTTCTCAACCTGATAACAAACACAGGTCAAAGTACGGCCTTTTACACAGGGCTTTGATACAGACCAAACAGCAAGCTATAAAGGACCCCAGAATTATTAGCGTTCACAGTTCGAACAGGAAAACCAACGATCTAATTTATATATCCAAACGGGAAAATACCAATGAACAACATCAACAAACGATCTCTGCTGAACGACATGCTCCTGAATCAACCAGGACAGGTACATAAACATGCAGCGGCTATGGGTAGTTTTGTTTCGCCAGCATACAATATAATTGCAGTTAAAGGCAAATCCTTCAGAAGTTCTTTGTACTTTATTCTAACAACGAACATTTTTTGATAGGGAATATAAGTAAGGGGGAAAGAAACCAATTTTTTTGTTCTTCACGGAAATACCCGCTGTTATAACTTTTTATCGGAGCACTCCAGGTTTCATGCTGAAACAAATATTCTCACAGATATTTACACAGTGCGGTGCGGTGCTTTTATGTTTAAAATCGTTATATACAGGTTAGACTGTGATTTAACAAATGTTGATATCTTTTTACAATATTTACAAAAAAAAAAAAAAAAACGGTGCGGGAAATGGACATAATTACAATTCCGGATGCGGGAAGCGGGAATATAAAAAAAATAAAAAAATTCTGTTTTGAAAAAAATAAGTGCGGGCGGGTCCGTCGAACAAGGGATCAAATTGGTGTGGCCTTACAATTTTTATATCAGGATTGTTTTACCAGGCAAATAAAGTTAAGAAAAATAATGTTGTGTAGGAATTTACACATATTGTACATAAATCAGGCCGTTAGTTTTCTCATTTGTTTTACATTTGTCATTTCGGGGCCTTTTATAGCTGACTATAAGGTAAGGGTTTTGCTCATTGATGATTGCAATATAGAGTGACCTATAGATATTATTAATTTGATGGAAGTTTCAATTGTCTCGTTGGCAATCATTACGACCGCATCTTCTTACTTTATTATGAAAATGAGAACGGTGATTCTGTATTATTTTGTTTTTGCTTTCGGAAACATATTTTATGAGCTATTCTTTCAGCTGGTATTTTTTTTCACAAACTTAAGCTTCAAAAAATGGTCGGCGATCAATACTTTTTATAATGTTTGAAATTATAGAATTTGCAAAAGTATGGAAAACTCTTACACGGACCAATACTTACCTCGCAGACTACCAGCAGGTCGAAATCCGATTTTGAATAATACAACTATTTTTATTTTACTAGATGTGTATTTTTAAGTAATTGCTATATGTGCATGTTCACGTGGATCAATGTTTTCTCAAGCGAACAACTATGGACTGCAGGGATGATTCTACTATATAGTTTAGGGCCGCTTGGCGGCCCTAAAATCGTCCAGCGGCCCCCAAAAAATATTTATGAATATAAATTCCCAATTCATGAAAATAAAATAAGAATTGGTATTTCCGGAAAAGTTTAGAACTTTATTCGTTATAGTTTGAAAAATATAGGCAAAGTATAGATGTTTATGAAGTGTCTTATATTTTGACTTTAGTGGACGATTTGATTATGTCATAGATATCTATGATTATGTTAACATGTGGTAAACAATTTTAGAAGCCGGATTCAATTAATTAAAATGTTATGGGATTATTTGATCTCGTAAAGTAGATCGCCTAGCAGGTTGATCAAAAACATGTTTGTCAAAATTGGTGTGAAAGCAGACCTCGGCTAAGAGCAAATTCAAATTTTGATATAATATTGATGAATCCATTTTAATGGGCGCCGATCTCGCAAAAGCAGATCGCCCAGAAGAGCTGCATGGTTATATAATTTGATGAAAATAAATTATTTTATATTTTGCTCTATTTCTTCAAAAGACAAAAGTTTGAGCGTTTTTGAAAAATAATGTTGATGATTAGACCATTCATGAAATACGATATGTCACCATTTAATATGGAACTGTTTCAAAAGTTATTAAAATGATCCTTTCTTCTTGTTTAGAATACCATCACCTTTTTGAGAATTACTTTCCGGCGCATGCATAAATCGTTTTAAGTTAATTTCAAATATTCTTTTATTTATTTATGAAATCTACAATTTTTCCAAATAATTTTAATAAGTTCACTGGTCAATTGCTTTAAATATCTTATCTATTAAGCATATAAACTTTTGTAATTGTCTTTCTGAATACGACAATGGACCAATTTGAAATCCATTTTAATCAAGGTAAACTTATAAAGATGACCTGTTGAAAAAATACCAAATGGATGATTTTTTTTCATTGGTTTATATGGCAAGCCATTTTGCTATTTAATTTAATTTCAAGATATCTTATACACTTTATAAGATATCTTGTATAGTCTATAAGATATTATATGAAATATCTTACAGATTATATAAGATATCTTATAAAGTTTATGAAATTTACAATTTTTAAAAGAATTTCATAAAATATAAGCGATATCTAATAATTTATATAACATATCTTATAGATTATATAAGATATCTTATAAACTATATGAGATATCTTATTAACTATATCAGATATTTTATAAACTATGTATTGTGTATAAGATATCTTATATGAAAGATATTCATAAGATATCTTAATAATTTTAGGAGATATTTTATAAAATATATAGTTTATAAGATATCTTATATAATTTTCTTTATAAGATATCCCATAAACTATATAAGATATCTTAAAGATATCTTAAAAGCTATCTTATAATCTATATAAGATATCTTATAAACTATCTTATAAACTTGATAAGATATCTTAATAACTTTAGGAGATATCTTATCAAGTATATAAGATATATTATAAAATATATAGTTTATAAGATATCTTATATAATTTTCTTTATCTTGTAAATTATAAAAGATATCTTGTAAATTATAAAAGATATCTTGTAAATTATAAAAGATATTTATAAGATATCTCATATACTTTATTAGATCTCTAATAAACTTATGAGATATTTTATATAATATATAAGATATATCATATAATATATAAGACATCTTATGTAAATGAAACTATAGAAGATATCTTATATATTAATTGAGATATCTTACATATTACATGAGCTATCTTGACATTTGATTAAATAGTAAAACGGTTTGCCATAGATTTATGTTAGCTGGTATATACGTTTATGTATATGTAATATGCCTAGGTTAGTTCGAAGTAAGGCGTCAAAGAAAAAAAAATGTAATAGCATTTCAAGACATCATAATTATTTGGACTAGTGCATCATGTGTAATGGTATTCATGTATGAATACAACTTCCCTTGTCTCAATCCAATAACTTTCAAGTAATCTGGTGATCATATCTATGAGATCAGAATCATATATATCATAATCAGTAGCCCATCCATAATTATTCAAAATGTTACAACTTCTTAAATCAGTGTAGAGGTTAAACTTAATATATATTTTCCGTTTTACAGGAAAATGATATGATTTTGTCTTAGATTTTATCCATAAAAAATTCCCAATTTGATGTTCAAGGGACCCATTTGAAAACACCTGGAATCATCCCTTGGACTTTTTATACTGTTGATTATTTTTGGTTCAGAGCTTCTATTTTCAACATATAACAGAGTATCGGTTTACACTATATCTTCTTTGACTTTTTTATAAAACCGTTTCCAAACTGATTATTTTAATGTTTTCAGTTTCAATCTTTTTGGTTTCGTTTTTACATTGTTTTACAAGTATAATCAAAGTAATGAAATACTGAACATCGGTAATCCGCAAGTTCTTGTGGGTGGGCACAAGCACTTGTCTCAGAAAACAAAATCACATTTCTATGCCTGAAACTGAGGTTTATGTACAGAGATATATTTTTTTCTGAGACAAGTTCGTACGTGAATGATAAATAAATGACAAGGAATTCAACCTCACTGCTTTAATATCAATTATATTGTGGTGATACAAATCAGTATACTCTGGTATGTTGTTATATATTATATTAATATTTGTATATAGCAGTTACATGTTTGTATAATTTACTGACTGTATTGTATATCATTATATTCTACTTTTCTAATAAAAGTGGAGTACACGTGCATAGTGGACACTCTTCTATCACAATTCGAATTTTCCAATAGATTGTATTTTAGTAGACATTCATATATCCCCACAAAACTTTCTTGTGATATTCTTCCGCATGCGTTAACACAATTTTTCTCTACGTGTGCAAAGATTACAATGCATGTACATACTTCTTACGACAAAATATTTTCGTATTAATAATTTCTGTTCTTATGAGTATTCATAGAAGAAATGAATTATAACAAATACATAATTATACAAATCAAGTTTTTCTTTTAGTGGTCCAAAAGTGTGGAATTCACTGTCCAGTGAAATTAAAAAATCAAAAAGTATATCTGCATTCAAAAAACTCTTACAAATCATTTTATTTTAAAACCACAATGTATACCATAGGTGTTTTTGTTAACGTTGTTGTTGTTGTATTACTTTATATACATCTATTGTTTACATGTGTGTAATAGTAGATTAATTGTGTTTTATTCATATTGTTAACATTGTATGTAGAGAGCCTTAGTTATTGAAAATTAGTTTAATCCAAATGAGTTACTTTCTTTAAATAAAGATATTGTTATTATTATCATCATCACGGCTGGTAATCTACACACGCAGAACATTCGGTTCTGCAATGAAAACCGTGAGAGGATTTTCCGGTTGTGGTTGAGTGTAGTAATTGTCACCGCTTCAAAATGTATGTACATTTCTAAATCTTAATTTTCTTATTCAGCTGATCAAAATATTGAAAATCATAGAATGCTATGGTGTGGTGAATACTTTAACGAAGAGATACATGTATCATTTACTGTTATACTTAGAGTTGAACTCCTACAAAATCAGTTGCCCCACGAGAAATTGCCTAAAAAAGTGACATTTCAATTTTGAAATGGTTTTATTTACAGACCTACAAGTTCAAATTTAGTTTTTTTAGGGCAATGGGTATGAATGTTGTTTTTGGCGGCGTGTACGCTGTCCGGTGTTGATAGACGTCTTAATAATTTCAAAAACTACATTTTTTTCATTAAGTCATGCGTGAGGGGATCGCTTCTGATTGAGGACATCGTGAATGTGTGAGAATGGTGAGAGGAAGTACAAATCATATCTTTATATTCAACCTTTGAGTCGCTGAAACTTACCTAAATAAGGCTATATTGTTCATTATTATGTGTGCCTAGAAAAATTTATGAGGTCGAATTATGAAATAAATTGTGGGAACCTAGGTTTAATAATATGTTTCACGAAGAATAAAAAGAAAAAATGTTGTCAACGATAACCAAAAATACTGCAGAGATGTTGGTGAGTATCTCATTCGTCTGGATTCGTCCTTTTCAAACTACTCAACAATGTCCAAAAACAGGTCGAATGCAATGTTGTTTAAAAGGAAAACGTCCACTCTGTACTAATGAAACAAATCAAAAATCTTTCCCTTTTCCCTACGTCTGAGAGTTTATCTAAAGCACTTTGAAAAGCTTTATATTCTTCCTCAAGGTCTTCCATGTGGTCTTTCTCGTGGTCTACTACGTGGTCTTCTTCTATGTATTCTTTGTTGTCTAATACATGCTCTTCCTTATGGTCTTCCTCGAGATTATCTTGGCTTTCATCGATGTTCGTGAATAATAAATTAACACTGGACACTTTTAATTTGCAAAACACTCATTTGCAAATCCGCCGCCGCCTCAAACAAGAGCTACAATATCATGTATATAACCAAAATGTGCAGAATTACATGGGATTCAATAATTTCATTAGTTTTCTACAGTTACTTTCATATTTATTTTGCAATTTGAATTATAAAAACATGGGATTTTCAATATCCCATGGGACAGGGCAAAATCCCATGGGATTTACCATTATCCCATGGGATTTTGGTTAAATCCCATGGGATTTTTTTTTGTCCCATGGGATTATTGTAGTCCCATGGGATATTTGTTGTCCCATGGGACAAAAAAAATCCCATGGGATTTTTATTATCCCATGGGATTTTTAATATCCCATGGGACAAATTAAAATCCTATGGGATTCTAATTGTAAATATATAGATATAAATAAACAGTAATGTGTATGTTACAATGTTTTCTATTTGGTAGTAAATTATTATAAGATGAATCTTTTTAATTGAATATCTTTTTTTCTTGGGAAATGTTAATTTAGCATATTGTTCTTTAACTATTCAAAACTAAACTTTTAAACAACAAAGCAGATAATGTAAGTATCAATATATGTTTATTCATGAATTATAGAATACTTTCTTGAAACACAATTATTTGCCATTTGAAATCAATAAAAACTCTATTGTTAGGCTTAACATACTAGTAGCTATTTAAGTAAATCTATTTTTTTCACAATATCCCTCAACACAAAACATTAATAGTTTCTTATCATCCAGCATTGTTTGATGGTATAGTCCACTTTTTGGACATTCAGCACAGAACTTTGACATTATTGTGGTTTCAATATTTTTTTGAATTTAAAAGAACTTCAAATCATTGACTGAGTGATGAAAATAATAACTGATCCAACTTTTGTCTTTGAATTTATTCTGGTCTTGTTTTTATGTTTTCTCCATTTATTCTAGGTGGTGAATTTCAATCCTTCTGAAAAAGAACCAATAAAATCTAAAGTAATGGATTATACAAAATTGTTTTCATACATGTAGCAATAATATGATTTTCAATAAAAATAGCTATGCGATATGGATTTTACTGATTGTTAAAGGTTGTCCAGTGTCATCAGTTGCTAACGGCCTACATCCTTTGGTCTCTGATGGAGGGTTGTCAAATTAGCAATATACCACATCTTCCTATTCTAATACCATATAACAATCAATTAATTTATTCTTCTTTATAACATTTGGGTATTTTCCCAAGTTATATACATAATATATATATATACTGTAAATTCGGAATTAATGCGAGTTTTTTTTTATTGCGAAAAATGCAACGGAGTTGTAAACGCAATAATTTAAACTCGCATTATGAAATATTTTATATGGATTAAACAGGATTCTTCTCAAAACCGTAAAATTTAAAATCGCATTTAAGTCTAAAATGACAGAATCGCAATAATAAATGCACGCAATAATTTATGAATTTACAGTATAAAGATCAATGTTAAAACTTTAGACAACTATAATAACATTCCATTATTCACAAGAATTTGCAATATATTATACAAAATGCAGACAACAGAAACAATATTTCTTTAAGCTTTTGAAGTTCAGACAGATTTCAATTTGTGTTTTATTTCAATGAAAAAATACCTTGAACATATTGGAAATTATAACATTGATACAAAAAAATATGTATGTTTTATCCTTATTTTTTGTGTTGTTGGCTTGCTGTTTCATTTTAATATACATTTAAACATACATCAATAATCTTCTTCTTTATTAAAAGTAAAAATGGGATATTTTTGATTTTGATATCCCAAAACATTATAGTTCTATCAAACACCAATGTGTTTGATATTAATTTTAAGACATGTATAAATGTTCCAGACCATATCAGTATTCGGATGTTACTTTTACGGTCCAGAACTTACAGTCCCACCATATGTGTACAGTCAGACCATTTAAGTATATTTGTACTGTCTGGTACCAGCTCGACCAAACCTGTGTTTTTATTTTAACTGCAATTAAACTTTTTGTATTAATCTATTAAAGATTTCAGTTATGTTGATCTGTACTGTACATTTGTTTGTAATAAACTTGACCAACTTCTTAAAATTGGGCAAGCGTACAGTCCAAATACTTGTTTGTTCTGGAACATAAACATGATTAACAAGCATTTGGCAGGATGTCATGCTAAAATCCCATTAATATTAGTACTAAATTTTGAGTATATACATGTAAATCCACAAGTTACTTACTGAAATTCATGGTGAACACTCACCAAAAACTTACAATTTAGAGGAAAGACTGGAAAGATGAATGCACTAACACTATCAAAACAGAGCATAAAACTTACCGAAAAACAAGATGTTTTACATTTATCCAGGAGCAGGATAATTGAAAAGTTGTTTTTTTCTTTCTCTGCTGTCCATCATATAACCTTTGATTTCATTCATGCAAAATATGAAAATCTGCAAAGGTAAGACCTAGAACCTCAACTTATCCACATTTTGAATTTTGAACTGCATACTTGTCCTTTTCATCTTGCTGACAACCTAAACATAAAAAAATGATAAAAACATAATTCTAGATTGACTTTGTGTTTTTATTTTTGTTGGTACATGTACAAACAATTTTCCCAACTTTAAAAGGAAAACATCATCACCAAAGAGGAGGTCATACTAACCTCCAAAATATTTAAACAAACCGAAATTATTACTTGATTAAGATCTTGTCGTAAATTAATGGCATAGATACTCTTATTTTTGAAAACTTGATGTCTATTGCATACTTATATTCCTTTGTACGAGAGTATGCATATTAAGATGGACTCCATGGACTTTAATGTTAGCATGATTAATTTTACAGTCACTGACAGTTTTTCAGCTCTATGTGTACATTTTGAGAGAATCTTGCAATACTGTATATTCTGATATTCAGAACTTATTGTGAGGTTTTTATTAATACAACTGAAAGCTGTATCTCGTTTTCATTTCTGATACATATTTATGAGCTGAAGACCAGTGCCGAATTTTTCTCACTGCATTGAAGACCCATAGGTGACCTTCGGCCGTTGTCTGCTCTTTGATTGGGTTGTTGTCTCTTTGTCAAATTCCCAGTTTCCACTTCCCATTTTATATCATGTATGCTGATTTTTCTTAAATTACAATATTCAATCATGCAATTTTGTCCATTATTGAAAATACGATAAGCAACAAGTGAAACTGCGAGCTACTGCTCACTGATGATACCCCCGCCGCAAGTGGATAATATTAATAGTGTAAAAATATGCAAGTGTTCAGTAAACAGGAAGTTGTCGAGTGATGAATCTGAAAATGCATCACACGGTATAGCTGACTTATAAAAATCCTGAAACCAAATTTCAGAAATCCTTGTATTGTAGTTCCTCAGAAAAATGTGACGAAAATTTTCAACTTGGCTATCATGTGTAAAATCATACAAGTGTTCGGTAAACAGGAAGTTGTCGAGCGATGAATCTGAAAACGCATCACACGGTATAGCTGACTTATATAAATCCTGAAACCAAATTTCAGAAATCCTTGTATTGTAGTTCCTGAGAAAAATGTGACAAAAATTTTCAACTTGGCTATCATGTGTAAAATCAGACAAGTGTTCGGTAAACAGGAAGTTGACAAGTGATGAATCTGAAAACGCATCACACGGTATGGCTGACATATATAAATGTTGATACCAAATTACAGAAAGGGTGGATGTGTAGTTCCTGAGAAAAATGTGACGAAAGTTTCATGGGACGGACTGACTGACGGACTGACGGACGGACTGACAGACAGAGGTAAAACAGTATACCCCCCTTTTTTAAAGCGGGGGTATAAAAATAAATGGATGTGTAGTTCCTGAGAAAAATGTGACGAAAGTTTCATGGGACGGACTGACTGACGGACTGACGGACTGACGGACTGATGGACGGACGGACTGACGGACGGACTGACAGACAGAGGTAAAACAGTATACCCCCCCTTTTTTAAAGCGGGGGTATAAAAATAAATGCACAAAAAATTTAACATTGTTATATATGTAAAAGACTTTTTTTTAAATTCAAAACAGTTGCCTACACTGTTAATTTCCTTGTTTGATTTCATATTTTTAAAGCCTTTATAGCTAGCTAGATGGTATGCCGGGGCGGATTCAGCCATTTTAAAAAAGGGGGTTCCCAACCCAAGACAAAGGGGATGATCCTATATTCATTTGATTTGTTTTATTGTCTCATACAAGAATATATATGGTTTGACGGTGGGGATCAGGGATCCTGAAATTTTTTCACCTAACCACTGGATGACAGGGGATCTCAACCATTTAAAAGTTTCTCAAACATGTGGGGGTGGGGGTGAACCCCATGGACTCTCCCTATATTTCCTTTTATTTGTTTTATTGTTCTATACAAGAATATATAAATATGGTTTAGGGGTGGGGATCTTGACCGTTTACAAGTTTTCAAACTAGAGGGGGTGGGACTTCACTTTTATTTTATTTCATTATTAATTTTATTGTCCCCGACAAGAATATATATGGTTTAGGGGTGGGGATCTGGATCGTTCACAAGATAATAGCACATTCTCAAATTGAACAGAGTGGTGAAACCCCCAAAGACCTCCTTTTAATTTCATTTGATTTGTTTTATCGTCCCATTCAAGAATATATATGGTTTAGGGATGGGGATCTGGACCGTTTACAAGATAATAGCATATTCTCAAATTGAAAGGGGTGGGGATTACCTCCCATGGACTCACCCTCCCTTCTTTCTTCCCCCCCGAAATACCTTTTAATAAGCCCCAATGCACAGATAGTTCACAGTATTTTCCCTTGATTTACACTAAAGAATATACACTATACAGGTGTAATTTTTGTTTAAAAAGATAATACAACTGAAGACCACCCTGACCACAGTGGTGGATCCAGAATTTTTCATAAGTGGGGTCCACCGACTGCCTAAGAGGGGCCTGCTCCTGCCATGACTCAGTGATTCCATATATAATCAACCAATTCTTTTCCCAAACAGGGGGCCCTGAACTCCTGATCCCCCCTTTTTTTCCTCATTTCAATCACCCTGATATAAATTTAGTTTTATCACTTACAATAGGAATGGTTTGAATTCCCCAATAATTCTTATATACCATTAATATCAACATATTTCATTTTTGATAAATGAAAGGCAAAAGTTTTCTATGGGTAGAAATGGATAGTGGGAAGCTTTCAGATTCACACCGGTGGCTGTGTTCAAAGTGCTGGGTTTTTATTACCCTCGTTGTTTGCGGACTAACTATTTAGGCCAGTGGTGGATAATAGTGTGCGTGCATTAATCTTCTATACCTTCTTAATCAATGTATTCAAATACTGACGGCAAGTGTGTGTTGTAATGATGTATCAATGTCTTTTTGAAAATCACCGTGCTATTTACATGTGGGATCGAGAATGCAGGGGAAGGAAACTTGTCAATTATGTTTATTTCTAAGCCAAAATAAAATGAGCCGCCGTAAAATTAACCTTGGGTAATAACAGTGCATGTAAGGCTCGTCTCGGAGGGGTGTCTTTTTTTCTGTCTTCTTTTTTTAGTTATATTTTTAATAACTTACACTTTTTTCCATTATTCTCTTTCTTTCACTATTCTTTATTCCTTTTTTTTTCTTTGTCCTTTGTTCTCTATTCTGTTAATTCACATCCATACCCTCTTATGTGTATGTGGACTTACTGTAGTTTAATTTTTAGTTCTGGCAGAGATATTAGATACAATATATATGTCTCTGGTTCTGGTATTATACGATAAGTCAATTTCTTTTTCATGCAGTGTCATGAAATATAAATGGTTTTATGCATATCAGCCAAGATTGTGCGCAACATTTTAATAAACAATTCAACACTATATACACGTTTAATGTGAATTTTATTAAAATCGATGAAGAACATGAATTTGGCAGCTAGTGCCCCTTAAACAGGTAAAGTTCAATTAACAAATTCTGATCTACTGGCATTCAACACCAAATTACTTACTTGCTGTATATTGATAAATGTGATTGTATATTGTCAATGCCTCAACATCGAGAATACGTCATGTGAAGTGTTGGTCGCTACGTTTGATACGGGGTCAAAGGTTGCGGCTTCGAGACAGAGAAAAACATCCAGGTAAAAAGTGTAGAATTTTGTTTTTGAAAATTTGAGTTGTAAATTTTCCTAAAAAGTACTTAATTCCGTTCATCTAGTTGTAAATTTTCCTAAAATAAGTACTTATTTCCGTTCATCTATTATGGGTATAAACTAAAC
This sequence comes from Mytilus galloprovincialis, assembly GCF_965363235.1. Lineage (NCBI taxonomy): Eukaryota > Metazoa > Mollusca > Bivalvia > Mytilida > Mytilidae > Mytilus > Mytilus galloprovincialis. Next base: position 35,392,537 of record NC_134851.1, on the reverse strand, counting down.
TGAACAAGAAAAGTATTAGTAAACAGACAGAAAGTCCGACGTTGAATTAATTATTTTACAATTAATTGTTTAAATATATGAGAGAATGTTTTAGGCGAATTTTTATATGAGAGAATGTTTTAGGCGAATTTTCTTTAATTACAGATAAATGTATTTTAGGTTCAGGAAATGATTTATTCTTCGGGTACGTCTAAACAACCGCTCAGGACATACAAAGTGCACTCAGGACCCATTACCGTAATCATATCTGCACACATGATGGATGTTTATATTCTTTATACGCTTCTTATTTTAGAGTTAAATTTTGGTAGAAGTTGAAATCACAGGGGCGGATCCAGCCATTTTAAAAAGGGGGGGTCCTAACCCAGGGCAAAAAAAGGGGGGTTCAACTACATGTCCCCATTCAAATGCATTGATTGGCCAAAAAAAGGGGGGGTTCCAACCCCCCCGGAACCCCCTCCCCCCTCTGGATCCGCGCCTGAATCGAACTTAGATAGATATGTTAATTCTTATAAAATAATGAGGGCACGTGTCACTGATTACACAACTACTGAGCCATGAATTATCCAATCAACAAAATTGATTGGATTATCTTTATTGTTTTTTAGGAATTGTATTGTTTAGTTCAGTTTTACCTTTAACATGAATTTGCATATAGAAAAAATAAAATATATATCTCATTCGATGTGCTTTTTCAGTTTATATTTCATGATGACGGGTAAATTAATTTGTTGTGTTTTGCAGTTCACGAATAAAGAAAATTATTTTATAGTTTTTTTTCTGTAACAAGTTCGATTTTTGTTTTTCAGTGTGATTCTTTTCTCTCTCTCTATCTAAATCAAGTTTTTAAACAAACACAATGTTGACTGAATATCAAATTTTATTACATTTGTATATCTTTATTCTCAACAAACCATTATACAAGAGAAGACAATTATGTACAATATTCAGTTTAACCTTAACGGAAATCTGTGCACGAAGACTTAGTCGTGGTTTGAACAGATTTCGTGTCAATAAACTGTCTTCGAAATAGTCTTTCTTTGTTAATGTTTGTGTCATTTTGGTCTTTTGTGGATAGTTGTCTCATTAGCAATCATACCACATCTTCTTTTTTATAATTTCTCGCTACTACAATCTAACTTACATATTTTTTTAGAAATAATTATACCCAAAATATCATAATTTTTAAAAAACGGAGACGAAAACGCAGACAAGTTCATTTTCAGAATTTATTTTCGCATTGAAATTCGTTTCAGGCTTGTGAAACTGGACAAAACGACTTTAATTAGAGAAAAAAAACTTAATAAAAACGGATTTCTTAAAATATTCGTATAACTCAAAAATAAAATTCCTGGACAAGTTCGATAAAAATGAGAAATAACATCTAACTACATGTATATGAGTTTGATTGTTTGAAAAGTACGGCTTTTACCGTTTAGAACGGATTCCATATTCAAAATTTTAATTAATATAAATTCTTTTAAAGTATGAACATTTATTTCCCTTTTCAAACTCGTGCAAAGAATTAATTACTGGTCCAGGACATGATAATAAAACTTAAAAATTTATGGAACGAAATCTTAATAAAAGACGAAAATCTTAAAACATCGTAATATTCATTCTAGACGTCACAATATTACTTCCCGCATGGTCACACTGTACTAACAACACAATGTATAAAACAACAATAAAGATAATCCAATTAATTTTGTTGATTGGATAATTCATGGCTCAGTAGTTGTGTAATCAGTGACACGTGCCCTTATTATTTTCTAAGAATTACAAATGTAACATATCTATCTAAGTTCGATTTCAAATTCTACCAAATTTAACTCTAAAATAAGAAGCGTATAAAGAATATATGCATCCATCCTGTGTGCGATGACTATAAAGGGTCCTGAGTGCACTTCGTATGTCATGAGTGCAATCAGGAGGTCCTTCAAGCGGTGTTTAGACGTACCGTTATTCTTCTGGAAGCTTCAATTTTTTTTTTTTTTATCAATAACTTTTACACAAGGAGACATTTTTGTTTTTTTGACAGCATGAACCCCAGTTAATGAGCAAACACAAATTAAGAACGAAAATCGTTTACAATTAAATTTTATAGAAGGAAAAAGGGGGGGGGGTAATAAACAAATTTTATTTACGCTCACATACTTCTAAACAGATTTGCATATGTAAGCTCTCTACATAGATAATGTTAAATTATTTCAGGAGTTTTGAAAAAAAGAATATATACAGTTTAATTTCGACTAAAATAGTGATTCTTTTTATAGATTTGGTACCTCAGTTTCGACTCAACATTTCATTTTGAATTGTTAGATGGCAAACTCTTTAGGCGAATATTGTATCTGTTCTTTATTTAATTATGGTGATATTGGCGATAATATTCATTATAACAAGGCCTTGTACAAATCCTTGATTATAGAATGTTTGGCAATTGAAAAAGACGAAAGTAGACAAACCCTAATTATGCAGGGTTTCACAAGTTGATCTCCAAGCGGCCCACATTTAACATATAATAAGATCTATATTTCTCAACGTTTTCAAAATGAAATAACTTGAATTGAAAATTTCCCAGCTGTGAAAATTTGTTATTTCTAAACGTCTTTAGTTATTATTTCGGAAAAAAAAAATATTTAACATATTCATATATTTTCATAATTTTTTCCGAGGAAACCTTTTTTTTTGCAAAGTTTACTTCTATGTATTTTTAACCATCACCAGCGACTTATTCTCTGCCATCACCAATTAGTACTAATTATTAAAGATCAATTGACCAAATTCAAATGATGATTGGTATATCGTATTGAATATGATCATCGGTCATCCGTGACGTATCCCAAATAACGACGCATGCCGATAGATAGATCATAGTTTATTAATTAGCGTCTCGCAATTTAAATTTCATCAAGGGGACTTAATTAAACCAGTTACTATACAAATCTTGAAAAAACGATGTACATGTACTTTTTAATATTTTTTAAAACAAATTACGAAAACGTTTAGTGTAAAAATCACCGAATATAAATGTTTCTTTCTTGCAGGTTTTGGCATTTGTAAATAACATTAACGTTTAGGAATTCTAATGCAAAAGACAGTCGATTCAAACTGAAATAACTTCTTTAAAGATGGTTTGATTTTTTCAGAGACACACACATATATATATATGTCTCAATACATGTATTATATGTCTCTGATTTTATCAAAACAAAAATAACAAAATTATAAAATATGTTAGTTATCGAATGTTTACCCTGAACCTTTCCTATTATATATATATGTCCTAAGTTACTTAATGTCCTGTGTGCAACCAGGAGATCCTGAACGGTTTTTAAACGTACCATTATTTTATATGCATATATTCAAAGCTGTTCTTAATTATATGCATACTAGGTATCAGTGGCGGATCCAGGGGGAGGGTTTCGGGGGTTGGAACCTCCCCTTTTTTTGAACGATCAATGCATTTGAATGGGGACATATGGTTGGAACCACCCCTCCCCCTTTTGTCCTGGGTTGAGACCCCCCTCCTTTTCAAATGGCTGGCTCCGCCGCAGAGGTATATTTATATATATATGTGTGTACCAGCCCCCTCCTAAATCTTTGGAAACAAATGGTAGATTATATAGGGAATCACGGAAGCATGACTGGACGTGAACACTCTAAGGCAGTCAATGAGTCCACACTTATGAAAATTTCTGGATCAACCATTGCTTAGTTCTAGTTATCTTAGGTCCTAGTGTGAAATAATGCCAATAGGTCTTTTAAAACACATCTTTATTCATACATGTATATATACGTTTTCTCACGGATTTGTTCATGCAATATTGGAATTATGTTTACTCAATGCGCAATTACTGAAGTTTATATTTGCTACTTTTCTTCTTAATTTCATATAAATTTTTTTTCGATTTGTTTTCTTCGAAAAATTAGTGGTGTTGAAATAGGGAATGGACACAGATACCTTATCACATTTAACCAAAGAAATGTTGCATAATGTCATCAATCTGTATTACACGTAGACAGGATGTTCTCTAGAAAACTATACGTTATACACACCCGAGAATACACGCACTGTCGAAATGGAAAATTACTGTATGTTATAGTTACCTGTAATCAGCTTTGCAACACCATGTCATGACAGTTCAAAAAGATTTTCTTCAAATCAAAATGGAATATTCATTTTTTCTGTAAAATTTAAAACTTTAAAAAGTAGACTTTGACAAAATTATGAAAAAGAAAGAATTGAACAATTTAAAATCGTATTTTAACAAAGATTTAGATATAATTTTACAACGATCCTTAAAAAATAACCAAACAAACGTTGAATCAAACGATATGAACCTACGCAGTTTTATATTAAAATACTGACACACACCAGTTTGCCATCTCAGTATGCAAGGCAAGGGTGCTTGGTGAGGTGCTGGAACTTGATGTACATGTATCATTAAGTTAATACAGTTCTGTTAGGATTGACTGCCTTTTTACAGAGACTTTCTATTCTTACTGTTATCAGTTAGTATAGACGGTTCCTGGCTTAGAATGATTCTCTGCTCAGCAAATGGTGCGTAATTAGCATTTGAATCAAATTTCTTGTAGAAGTAAAAAACACAAATTAATGTATTTGACAACTTTATTCAGGAGCACAGTCTATATTATCCGGCGTAAATAACTTCGAGATTTATGTGGAAGTTTACTCTGCTGCTCGATCTATGCTAATCGATGTTCCAGTATATTTCATATTTATATTTATTCGTGAGGCCTCGTAATCGTTTATATTCACTAAAAGCACAGTCGCCTAAATATTTTATATTGCGAAAAAATTGCGAAAATTGGGGGAAATAATATATTTTTAGTAGCATTATTATTTTAAAATCTTAAGAGGTTGCTTGCAAATTTAACTCTAAAATGAGAAGTGTATGACGATCTATAACGAATATATACATCCATCATGTGTGCAGATACGACGGCGACTACATAGGGTCTGCCATGAGTGCACTTTGTATGTCCTGCATGTGTGCACCCAGGAGGTCCTCCTGAGCGGTGTTTAGACGTACCGGTAAAATCTTATCTGATTCAGGATCAATTCATCGGTTACACTCCCCTGTCATCAGTGATTCTTTTTTGCTGACATTCTGAAAAAGTATTGTGTAGTAGTCCCTGTGTAAGTGTTGACTCTCAACTTGCACATGTGATTTTTTAACACTCCCCGGACTTCTGCAAAAAACAATTATTCAGTTCACTGATTTAGATGGAAGGTAAACGAACAGAAAGTCACAGGACATTCCGACAAAAAGTCACAGGACAAAAAGTCAAACACATGTCAAACTCAGGCATAAAGTAACAAAGTTGATAGGACAAAAAGTCACAAACAATTTGTTGACAATTGATTGAATATAAATGAAAAAAGATTTTGAAATATCTTCTTTTTATTACATATATTCATTTTTAATTTTAGGAAATTGTTCATAATATAAAAAAGAAGATGTGGTATGATTGCCAATGAGACAACTGTCCACAAGAGAGCAAAATGACACAGACATTAACAACCCTAGGTCACCAAACAGCCTTCAACAATGAGCAAAGCCCGAGGTAAAGCACATACCGCATAGTCAGCTGTAAAAGGCAATCATACTATATCTTTTTTTTTATATTTACATGTTAAAAAATGCGTGCAAATGTAATCAAAAGCTGCACACAAACGTAATGATTTTTGTGTGCAAATGTAATGGTAATGTGCGCAAACCTAATGCACTGATTTATTTGTTTTTAATAAATTTTAATTTAAAAGTTGCTACATCATGTTCATGTATAAAACTTCAAGAAAAATACAAAAAGAGTGTTTTCTTGTTCAAAGAAAAATAATCTCAAAACTAAATTGTGACTTTTTGTCCTGTGACAGTGTGTGACTTTTTGACTGTGACTTTCTGTCCTGCATTCAGATTGAATAGGGGAGTTTGGTTGACCCCGCCTCCCTCTATCTGAGACTACTATCTCAGTGATGAGCTTTGTGTTTCATGTACAAATGTATTGTGCTTTAATTTATGTACAAAAAAATTGAAAAACAGATATGTTACACATAAACAAACGACAATCACTGAATTATCGGATCCTGACTTGGAACAGGCACAACCATAACAAATTGGCAGGGTATAAGGAACTTTGAAAATATTTAGTTTTTGTGGTTTGGTCTATTTTCCGGATATTGTAAGCAATAAGGCCCCTTTGTTTAGTGAATGAAATAATTGTAAGATGCACTTAGCTGTCTGTCATATTTTATATGAACTTGACCACATTTTCATGCATGGTTCATTGGTCAATGAAACACTGCATTGTTTTGTCAGTTTATCATATGTTTAAAGTTACAGGTAGATTATATTTGGTAGATATGAAACAATTGTAAGGTGTGCATGTCTGAATGGCAGATTCATATATAAACCATGACCGCATTTTATTGTTCTTTGGTCAATGATAAGTTTTCTTGGTTTTGTCATTTTATCAGGCCACATTTAAAAGAATGTCTGTTTCCCCTCCCCCGGGTCTACCCTTTGTAAACAGACCAGGAAGGCAGGTTTTTTTTAGCTCACCTGACCTGAAAGGTCAAGTGAGCTTTTCTCATCACTTGGCGTTCGTCGTCTGTCGTCCTGCGTCCGTCGTCCGTAAACTTTTACAAAAATCTTCTCCTCTGAAACTACTTGGCCAAATTCTACCAAACTTGGCCACAATCATCCTTGGGGTATCTAGTTTAAAAAATGTGTGGCGTGACCTGTCAAACCAACCAAGATGGCCGCCATGGCTAAAAATAGAACATAGGGGTGAAATGCAGTTTTTGGCTTATAACTCAAAAACCAAAGCATTTAGAGCAAATCTGACAGGGGTAAAATTGTTGATCAGGTCAAGATCTATCTGCCCTGAAATTTTCAGACGAATCGGACAACCTGTTGATGGGTTGCTGCCTGTGAAATGGTTATTTTAAGAAAATTTTGCAGTTTTTGGTTATTATCTTGAATACTATTATAGATAGAGATAAACTGTAAAAGCAATAATGTTCAGCAAAGTAAGACCTACAAATAAGTCAACATGACCAAAATTGTCAGTCGACCCCTTAAGGAGTTATTGCCCTTTATAGTCAATTTTTAACAACTTTTCATCATTTTTTGTAACTTTTTTAAAAATCTTCTTCTCTGAAACTACTTTGCCAAATTTAACCAAACTTGGCCACAATTATCATTGTGGTTTGTAGTTTAAAAAATGTGTCCGCTGACCCAGCCTACCAAACAAAATGGCCGACATGGCTAAAATTAGAACATAGTGGTAAAATGCAGGTTTTGCTTTATATCTTTGAAACTAAGACATTAAGGGCAAATCTTTCAAGATTTAAATGTCCATCAGAATAAGATATATCCCCTCACAAATTTTCAGTTGAATTGGACAACCTGTTGTTGGGTTGCTGCCCTAAAATTGGTGATTTTAAAGTAATTTTGCAGTTTTTGGTTATTATCTTGAATACTATTATAGATAGAGATAAACTGTAGACAGCAATAATGTTCAGCAAAGTAAGATCTACAAATAAGTCAGCATGATCAAAATTGTTAGAGGACCCCTTAAGGAGTTATTGCCCTTTATAGTCAATATTGAACAACTTTTCGTCATTTTTGTAACTTGTATAAAAATCATTTCTAAAACTACTTGGCCAAATTTAACCAAACTTGGCCACAATCATAATACTAGGGTATCTATTTAAAAAAAAAGTGTCTAATGACCCCGCCTACCAACGAAGATGGCCGACATCAGTAAACACATTAACAGGTGAGCGACACAGGCTCTTGAGAGCCTCTAGTTTTTTTTAACTGGATGTGATTGTCATAGCATGGTCACATGAATGGTTTGACTTGTCCAGTCCAGGCCACTTATCAGTTGTTTGTGCTCAATTTGAGTGTATTTATTTAGATTATCAATCCTTCTGCTTTCAAGCACTTTCCAAAAATGGAAACAAATTATTTTCAGGAAAAAAATGATTTCGATTTTTTTGTGGAAAATAATTTTTTGACCCGGGCGCTTATTTTTGACCCGTGTGGGGGAGGGGAAACAAACATATTTTTAATTTTGGCCTTAGATTTTTAAGCATATGTCTACTTGTTGTATGGAATGACTACAAGGTATCAAATAAAAAAATATGTCTGCCTGCCAAGGTTAATTTTACTGTGACCTCATATTCATAGAATAATGATAATATTCATGATATTGAACAGCAAGAATGATGAGCAAGTTGATGTTATATACAAATAAGACAAAATTTTCAGTTGCCTACTAATTATGTAATACATGTAGTAGTTATTTTTGTCATTGAATGATGTTTACCCTTTTATGTGTAGGGCAAGAACATGAAAGATAAAGGGGAAACTATAAACAGAAGAAATTATCAACAAAATAAGATTTACAGAGGTCAACAAAGCCTAAATGGTAAGTCCACTGTTATAAAAAAATTTGTCCTTGAATGATAATTAAATATTTATTAAAATAAGATGTGGTATGATTAAAGAGAAAACTATCCATCAGAGTTCAATTTAGTGGATGTAAGCATTGTAATTACTTATTAGAGGCCATTGATGACCTGTAAGTAATGAGAAAACCCATACCCTATACATGTTATAGTAATCTATAAAAGTCAACACTAACCAAATTTGAAACAGAGCATCAATTCAAACATCAAATATACCAGACTAATTTATAAAAACAAAAAATTATGAAAAATAAAAATGACGGGTATGAACCAACATCAACCACTGAACTATGTACAAGCTCCTGATATTAGACAGGTATAATATGGCTGGGTTGATATAAAAATAAGAAACACTTAGCAGTCTGATTTCCAATGAGACATTTCTCCAATAGAGATCAAATGACATTTAAGGAGGCTCTAGGGTATAACAATTTCAGAAAAATGTTTTAATATTTTTTTTTCATAACTCAATTTATTTATATCTTTATCATATGGTACACCAAATCATTCAAAACAATCAATTTGGTTTGGCCCCAGATGACTTTTAAAATGCATATATCATTGAAAAAGCTCCAAATTATCTCCCTTTGGTGCAAAAATGCCATTTTTTGGCATTAAAAATGTAATATCTTATTTAACTCAACGGTGGCCTATATTTTTTATTATAATTTTAAATAAGCTGTACTTTAACTAAACTATTATAAAATTTAAGCGATTTCTGTAATTTAGTACTTGAATATTTAAATGAAAGTTTATCATATTAATCATAAACATGATAAAATAGCCATTTTATTGATCTCTTCACTGATATTTTTGAGTTTGTGTATTTGTAGGTCAGAAATCTGGATTTTCATGGTCATCATTCACAGATCAATACTGAACGGAAAACTTAAAGCTGATATTTTTCTCCATAGTGCGACTTTTTTTATTAATTTGAAATGGAACATGTTTTTTCCTACATTTATTTGAAAGAGGAAATTTCAACATGATGACTATAAACAAAAAGGAATCATATCATCACGATCATTGATGCACAAGAACTTGATCATATAAATACAACAATGTAATTATCAATTGAAAGATGGAACGAATGAACAAGATATTAGAATGTTGTTGTCCAAATAAACTTGCTTTGTCTTCTCATTTGAATCTCTCGATTCAATAAAGATGTACAGAGGAAGATCTTTGAAGAACAGATTGAAAAAATGTTTTGTCTAAGAATTGCAGGAATATTCTAGTGAATGAAATTATTTATTGACTTCACTCTTATATAGTGGACTGAATAATTGTACATAGCAAGTTGTGAATAAAGAAAGCAAAAACTTTAACAAAAAGTGTTTATATTATAAATTTGCAAATATAAGCATACTATTATGTACACCACAAAGTTATATATTATAATTCAAATCGTTTGCCTATACAAGTATTGCAATGAACCTATAACAAAGAAAATCTTACCTCATGAAAAGAGTGAACTATTCAGTCAGAATATGAAATATTTTTTCAGTTCTATTTATCATAATAGAATAAACAAGACAAAGATTTCAAAACAATATTTTTTCATTTATTTAGAAATTTCATCATTTTGTTTCAGTGAAAGGACTTTATTCTTTGACTGTAAAATATTATTATTATACATTCCAAAATAAGAATAATCTTTATTGTCATATAAACAAATAAAAAACATGTTTGTGACAAAATTTAAAAAAAATTATATATATGTATATATAAAAAATATAAAAAAAACTCGTATACATTTAAAACATTTTACTACCAAACAGCATTCATTGTAACATACACATAACTTTATATTTATATATACATATATATTTATAATTTTAATCCCATAGGATTTTATTTTGTCCCATGGGATAATTAAGGTCCCATGGGATTTTTTTTGTCCCATGGGACAACAAATATCCCATGGGACAACAATAATCCCATGGGACCAAAAAAAATCCCATGGGATTTAACCAAAATCCCATGGGATAATGGTAAATCCCATGGGATTTTGCCCTGTCCCATGGGATATTGAAAATCCCATGTTTTTATAATTCAAATTGCAAAATAAATATGAAAGTAACAGTATAAAACCAATGAAATTATTGAATCCCATGTAATTCCGCACATTTTGGTTGTATACATGATATTGTAGCTCTTGTTTGAGGCGGCGGCGGATTTGCAAATGAGTGTTTTGCAAATTAAAAGTGTCCAGTGTTAATTCTGTATATCTGCCATTTTTGTTTCGAAAATTTCGTGATTTGGGTGAACAGATTACGTCTAATATATATACATGTGTAGGTGTTGAAGTTTTGATCGGCGATATATTTTTCTTAAATATATGTGGTGACCCTAGTGACTAATATTTGACGACATGATTACTCCCAGAGGGTTTAGTTCTCTTCTAGGGCAGGGATAACTTGTATTTCCATGGCTTTTTGTAGAGAGGCAATTTCAGTCCTCTTTTCCTTTTCTCTTTGAACAATGGCATTTTCTGAAATTGAACAAACAATTAAAAAAGTTTGATTTCATTGAATCAGTGATCAGTTTTTATCTATTAAAGTATAAGGATAAATCTGTGCTTTTAATCAGCATTGATCACATTTATTGAGTCAACAAAAGTCTCAAAGCCAAAGATTAAAAAAAATGTTTGTACTTCCCCTCACGCAATCACGATTTCCTCAATCAGAACCGATCCCTTCACGCATGACTTAATGAACAAATGTAGTTTTTGGAATTATCAAGACGTCTATCAACCCAGACAGCGAACACGCCGCCAAAAACAACATTCATACCCATTGCCCGAACAAAAACCTAAATTTGAACTTGTAGGTCTGTTAATAGAACCATTTCAAAATTGAAATGTTACTTTTTTAGGCAATTTCTCGTGGGGCAACTGGTTTTGTAGGAGTTCAACTCTACGTACAACAGTAAATGATACATGTATCTCTTCGTTAAAGTATTCACCACACCATAGCATTCTATGATTTTCAATATTTTGATCAGTTGAATATAAACATTGAGATTTAGAAATATACATACCTTTTGAAGCGGTGACAATTCAGCTACACTCAAGCACAACCGGAAAATCCTCTCACGGTTTTCATTGCAGAACCAAATGTTCTGCGTGTGTAGATTACCAGCCGTGATTATTATTATTATTATTATAACAATCGATGATCATGATATCGGCGTATTTATACGATCGGTTACCAGTCAAAAACGAAAGTCAAATCTCTATGACAACAATACATCGGAATGCCCTCACGGTCATTGCGATGTAAAAATCAATATTCAAGCTATGTTTTGTGGCGTTCTGCGAAGATAACAAAAGATCTACTTTACAAAAAAAAATATAATTTGCACACAACAGATTTGATTGGTTGATTTGTTTTCTCGAATGGGTTTTGAGTGTCTGTAAATGAATACCTTGGAGCTAGTTGCTACACATGCCTATCTACCAGGCAATTTGGTTGGAGATTCGAGAAAATAAACTTAATTCTGCCACACTTCTTTTAAATGTAATATTATAAGTCGGGTTGTTGTCTCTTTGACACATTCCCCATTTCCATTCTTAATTTTATTATAACCTTATTTTTCATACACATATTGCTAATCATGACTAGGGATTGTTCTTCTAACAGTAGATAAAAAAATGACCGTTAGCTATAATGAAATTTTTATGACATACGAGTATTTCTCTGATAAAACTTTTTGTTAAATGAGTCGATGAGCCAAAAATGTCATTGAACGTTTTACTGAAATTTTCACGACTAAGGAGTACTTTTTCATTCATGTGTATAGCTTCGAATCTTTTAATAGCAACGCTAGGAATTACAGATCCTATCTGGCTGAGGACGATAATAAAAAAGATCTCACTTTTGATCGAATTTTCTTTTTCAATGTACATGTATCTTGCTTTTATAAAGTGGGGGTGTTGTCATTGGTAAGTTTTCTCTTTGTTATAGCTCTAGGGTCTTGTCTTTATGAAGTATCCGAGTAAACTATTTCGACATCTTATATCCTTGAAACAATGCAGATCTGAATTTTAATACATATTAAACGAGAACTTTATTTTATATAGATCAGACCATTTCATGAAATTATGTTATGCCAAATATGAAGGAAAAGTCGTATACAGTTTAACGTTATTATAACGCGAACGTCAAATTACGGTTACGGGGACATGTCATTGGACATCTTAGATCGTTTATGATTTTCTACATGCAACTCAAACAAAAGTGCATATCATATCACTTTAAATAAAATTAAATGTATTGTTCATTCATATCATTTAACAGGTGGTATAAATTTGAGATAAAGTAGAATTTTACGGAAGCCGATAAGGGCCATTCAAAAAAAATAAATTATGTCGTAATTACGACATAGCATGTCGTAATTTCGACATAACATGTCGTTATAACGACATCGCTATGTCGTAATTTCGACATAACATGTCGTTATAACGACATCCCTATGTCGTAATTTCGACATAACATGTCGTAATAACGACATAGCTATGTCGTAATAACGACATCACTATATATATTAAAGAATATGTATTATGATTGCCAAGACACTAAATGACACAGAAATTAACAACTATAGGTCATATCATAATGCCCCCAATAACTAGAAAAGCCCGCATAATCAGCTATAAAAGAGGGACGAAAGATACCAGAGGGAGAGCCCCGAAATGCTGTGTGGCAGACAGTGTTATTAATTAATTATTAGCTCCCTTGGTAAAACTCCAAATTTCATATTTAATGTATTTCATTGTTAAATACACTCATATGCGGCTTAGCTTAGCGAAAGGAAGTGCGACGTAATCAGTCAAACAAACTTTATTAGATTAACTCTCTAAGGAACGATCGTTTCCATTGGTCAATTCAAACCTTCGACCTCACACCTTCGAAAATAGAACACACATAGTATAACGTTGAATGGACTGATTAATATTCACGATATGTTATCTGGTCAAGGTCGTTTAAAGCTTCCATCGACATATTCTCATACATGATTCCAATCACAATTCTAGCTTTTATAAATGTGCATGTGAAATTCATTGGTTTTATAGTTTTCTGCAATTGGTAGTAAAGTTTAAACTTTAAAATCTTAACAGTTTTCACATCTAAATATTCAATTTAAATGTCTCCTCTAGATCAAGGGACGACATCAAAAGTTCAATGTAGGATAAAAAAAAAAAACTCAATTCACATATTTTTTCATTTTTTCCTCCCCCCTTGCTTATCCTGGATTTTCTTTTACTCAATGGACTCCATGAATTAACGTTGTACTTGAAAAATGAAACCGTACTTTTCTACAAACACTTCATATTCTTTTCCAAGTTTTATGTATTCGACATAGGATAGCGATTTTTTTCTGATTCCGTTTACTTGAAGAAAAAAAAAATCCCGAAATTGTAAGTAAATTCATAACATGTAACCAACTATGCTTTGTTAAGAAAAAACGGAGATGGCCAATCATTGCACAGGGGATGATTAAATGTAGTTTATAAACTCCAACGATATACTTCATTAGGTTTTGCTATTCTCGGTTGAAAAACGAACGTAAATAATATAGTGTAAATATTTATAGACCGTTGGTTTTCCCGTTTAGATGGTTTTACACTAGTAATTTTGGGGACCTTTATAGCTTGTTGTTCAGTGGCTCCGTGTTGAAGGCCGTACATTGACCTATCATGGTTTACTTTTATAAATTGTTATTTGGATGGGGAGTTGTCTCATTGGCATTCACACCACATCCTCCTATATCTATGTAAATAGACACAAACAGTTTTTAAAAAAGTGTTTATTCATTAAATCATTCAAATGTATCGATAGAAAGGTGAGTTTCTTCTTGTGCATGCATTTAGTCATCCTTAATTTCTTGATATTTTGTTTATCAGTTTATCATACACGTTTCGTTTTGCATTTTATTTTAAATACGAATACATACCACATATACTTTAGCGGAAAGTTCAACAATGTTATGCAGCTCTATTCTTACAGTATAAAATTGAAAGATAAATGTTCATCCATTTAAAATCGAAAACAGTACATTTATATTTAAAAAAAGAAGATGTGGTATGATTGCCAATGAGACAACTATCCACAAGAGACCAAAATGACACAGAAATTAACAACTATAGGTCACCTTACGGCTTTCAATAATGAGCAAAGCCCATACCGCATAGTCAGCTATAAAAGGCCCCGAATTCAAACAAGAGAATTGTTCCTTATAAACTACGATTTCTCACAAGTATTAATTTATTATTTAGTTCCACACATGCATAAGAAATAATCTTCGCCGATGTAACATTTCAATTTATTACAACAACATGCCTTCACTGAATTCATTCAGGTGCACCAATGATACGATTAAAGTTATTTTGTTTCTATCTTTGGGGGGCAATTTCCTCCGTTTATGGTACGCTTTTAGCTACATTTTTGTACTGTGTGCATGAAAATAATAAAAGAGGAATGTCAGTGCAACCACTGATTAATGATTGTAATGGATCAGTATTATGAGATACTTATTATAAGTGACTACGACATTGTTAGGATTATAACCTATCGTCAGTATGAAAGAAATTAAAAGTGGTTCATATATTCATCCGTATAAAAGCGGCACATGTATTTTATTTTATCCTTATATTTCTCATCATGCCGGGTACAAGATAATTGAGTTGCTGCATGCAAAGAACTTAGAATATTACTTAAAACCATAGATGGTATTACATCTATGTTAAAACAAACTATCAGTATAATATTTCGACCCCACTATTTGAAGTTAATAACTATCAGTATAATATTTCGACCCCACTTTTTGAAGTTAATAAAACATTTATTTATTTCTTTTGACCAAAGGTTTGTAAACTATACAAATCATTGTTTTTACGTTCGTAGTAACATAGTAAATTCCACTGTCGGTCACCTGTGTCAATTCACGTGCACACTTATTACATTGTTGTTGTATTTAAATCTTTCGGCCAATGAAATGAGACGTAACAAGTTGTTTGTTTGTGATACGCCAAAATGTTATCAATGAACTATCAAACGCTAAAGTCGACTGCATTTCAGTATAATTTACATGAAGCTGAATAAGTATATATCTGTTAATTGCATAGCTTTTGCTATTTGAATTCATTGATTAAAGATATTTATTTATATTGTAAAGTTTAATATTTGTATCGTCGCAAAATCTTTGGTCACCTTCTTTGGTTACCTTCTGTGAGAAACTTATATATTTTATAGATCCTGATTGCGCGTAATAAGTAACCGACCGGGGACTATGAGGACTGACCTGAAGTCCTATCAAGGCAAACAAAGCTTTCCACCTCTCATTAAAGAAGTGCACAACTCCATGGTTTGTTGTCATGAGGGTGATTGGACGTATCGATTGCTCTGTATTTACTATCAAACAATGGGCACGATGTTCCTAAAACACGACATTACACATAAAAAGCCGCGTCGAAGAGGGTTTTTGATTAATTTTTGCAAGTTTTATTTGTTTTTTTTTATATGTTGGTTGATTTATTTATTATATTACAAAATTTTTAAAATTTCTGATTCTGGTTCTGTTCGTTTTGTGATGTCATTTTATCATAAATTACCTCAAGTTGTGGAAATCTATTTAATAATGTTTACCCTTTAAGTTATTTCAACTAAAAATGCATTACTGTCGCAAGTAATGTGGGAAAGAAAGATGGGACGGAAGTAGATATAGGAAGATGTGGTACAGTTTTCCATAAGAAAGATATTTTTTTTTAGATGTACGAAACTTTTATCATATGATGTTTAACTTTCAAGGTGCATATCATCTAGCTATCTGTCATTGTAAAATTTAACTTAACCCCAATACAAATATATCTGACACTCTGCAAGTAAATCGAACATTTTTACCCTTGGTTAAATTTGAATAGAATTGTATTTTCCCTGGTACATAAGTTGTCGAAATACACCCCTTCAATTACTTGAACCTTGGCTTGAGAATTATTTCCGCGCAAGTCATCTATAGTGTTTAATTTCTGATATACATTTTAAAATATAGTAATCTACTCCTGGATCGTCCGCGAAAACGGCTTAAATAATCCCGGGTTTTTAAAATTCGATGAAACGGTTTTCGTCGCTGTTTGGGATTTGTCTTTCAATTACTAGTACCTCAATTTCATGCACAAGTTTATATTGACGAAAAGTTCCGGTTTCGCTAGTACAGGAATTAATTTCATCACGACAGTTATAACATGAATAGCAGGACAAATCGCGAAGTAAAACACTCCGTGAACTGGTATAAGTCTTTTAATATTGGTGATTGCACCTTACTGAAGTGACGACTTTAAATGATCTATGGAGTACTTCCACAATATAAATTTCAATTCGAATTTAACATTTAGAGGACTGTCTTGGTGTCTAAAATTTGTCTTTGCAAAAGTTGGACGAAGTGTTTTCCCCCATTTCACCATTCTTTTAAATAAATCGTTAAAAGCTATAAACGATTAATAAAAATTACAAAATTTAACCTGTGTCTAACCTATGTCCCCGGGTGCAGTCTATAGCAACATGCGCTATTCTTTTTTTTCCGGCAGCAATCATCAACCTGTTTTTTCCAAATTTCATAACACGATTTGTTTTAATTATCATGATCATTTAATTGAAACTTTAGCACATGTAACGACGGAAATTAGCGTCTTTCGAACTTTCGACGTTTGGACAAATTGGCTACTGTTTTGTAATGTGTGGAAGCATTTTATTCCTTTAAGACCCAAACATGTAGTTAATAAGAAAGGAATCTTGGCATTTTTTACTCTTCGTGTATCTAACTTTTGTTTTGATTAATTATAAAAAATACGCGTTAACTGCTTTGAAAAATGAAATATCAACTTGGACGAAACGGCTACCGTTTGAAAAATGACTGTGTAGAGAAGATTTTATTGAATCAGCAATATTTGAACTCACGAACAATGAGGCAAATATTTGTACTTTTGTTAGATATTATTATTGTCTTACTCTTTTTATTCATTTTCTGCTACTTACAAAATTCACTTTCAGTCGTTGAGATAACGAAAAACGTCGTTGGACATTTTTCTTATTCCCGCTTAATATGAAGCTACCGAGTCAAATAAAATTTGGCAAAAATAACGGCTTTAACGCCACAAAGAACCGACACCTGTCGTTGTTCCTGCCAAGTATCAAGAAGATCAGAGAATAAGAAATAGGATCACTATACATAAGATTTAAAACAATTTTTCATAAATGTAACGTTGGACATCCGGTTTTTTTCACATAGCTTTGCTAATCTAATCATCAAATATACTAGATATTACTTAGTTATATATGATCAAGAGCTGTATAAACATAATTTGAAACATATATTGAATTTGTTTTAATATTGGTTCGTGTTTTCTAACATTTTTATATTGTTTTGCGGATGAAATTTCGAAAATTCTGTTTTAAATCCTAAAGCTTGTAGCAACATCGTGTCCAACGTTTGAAAGTCGAAAGAGAGCAATCAATATTTCACGAAAGAGAGCAATCAATATTTCAATTCACCCTTATAACACGAAGGCATGTAATTTGAGTTTGTTTATAGGTAGGACTGTATGTCAATCCTCATATAATTCCACACATATTTTTTTCGAACAAGTAGAAGATTTATAAGACCTTGACTGACTCTGCATCACTTCCACGGTCGGTATCTTGAAGGACTTAAATACGATCTATAAATTATATAAGTTTCTCACAGAAGGTAACCAAAGAAGTTGACTAACGATACAAATATTAAACTTTACAATATGAATAAATATCTTTAACCAATGAATTCAAATAGCAAAAGATATGCAATTAACAAATATATACTTATTAAGCATCATGTAAATTAATCAACAATGAAATACTTTAAATATGAAATTTGGAGTTTTACCAAGGGAGCTAATAATTAATTAATGTTAACACTGTATGCCACACAGCATTCCGGGGCCTCTCCCTCTGGTATCTTTCGTCCCTCTTTTATAGCTGACTATGCGGGGGCTTTTCTAACTATTGGGGGCATTATGATAACATATAGTTGTTAATTTTTGTGTCATTTAGTGTCTTGGCAATCATAATACACATTCTTTTATATACATAGCGATGTCGTTATTACGACATAGCTATGTCGTTAAAACGACATAGTGATGTCGTTATTACGACATGTTATGTCGAAATAACGACATAGCGATGTCGTTATAACGACATGTTATGTCGAAATTACGACATAGCGATGTCGTAATAACGACATGTTATGTCGAAATTACGACATGCTATGTCGTAATTACGACATAATTTTTTTTTTTTTGAATGGCCCTTATCGGCTTCCGTAGAATTTCGTTTGATAAAAAGCCTCTGAATTATTCTTCGTGTTATTTTGTCCATAGGGACATTTTATTGGACACGGGAAAAATGACGATATTTTTAAAAAAAGACCGCAGTTACCTAATGATGACTTCAGATAACTTCTTCGGTACATGTATATTTTTTTCTAATATTACCAAAACCGATTTTCGTCCGTTATATCTTATGAAAGTGAAGACAGAAAGTTTTTTTACGGGTTGAGCAGCTACAAAAAATGTAATTTGGACGTTTTTTCTCTTTTTTATTTAAACTCTTCTGACGATCTTTTTTCACTTACAGTTAAACATTTATTTAAAGAGAGTAACGTTAAATGTGTACAATATAGTTGTGAAATTTTAAATCATTCTACTAACTAATGAATCCGCACTGGGATTTCAAAGACGCATATTAAACAAAATTGTAACAGCGGGACACCCTTGAAATGACGTTATATATAGGCATCGAAATGAGCAAAGTTTTTCATTAAAATATAGACAAAGCACAAAATCATTTATGTTATTGATTTCTATGGTTTATTTCCTTTCGAATGATATGCATAACATGGCTATTTATTGTTTATGATAAGAGCTTGAATTTGAATAACCCGCCTTCTAACCCATATTTCCAAAGTGACACCAATATCGTGCGCAACGTCACAACGTTTATTGCGACATCATAAATTCAGTGTTCCTACCGTACCAATACTTAGAACTGAAATCATGATTCACTTGACAATACACATGATCGTCATGCAATCGATAAAAAAATGAAAACAAAATGTTAAAATTTACGACTCAAGCGCTGTTCTGGATCTACCTTCTTCAGGAACGCTCAAAGCTGAATATTTAGGGCCAACAATTTATAAAGAACAGAAATACATGTAGTTGATTAAAACGTTAAAGATGAGATCGTTCAAAATGTAAATGGAAGGATATATTCATCTGCCGACATGATTGCAGAAAGTGAGAAGTCGTAGAGCAAAACAGAAAAAAAAAATGAAAAATCAAATATAATATAAATATGTTAGCGGCAATAAGTGAAATTAGGCATTAAGCTTAAATCCTAGGCAATAAGCTAACGCCTAGGCAGTAAGTCTATTGAGTAAAGAACAGTCTCCGGGACAAGTTTGCAATTCCGCTGAGTGCAAAAGTTGTCACCTTAATTTTTGGAGTTAAGTCAAAACAAAGTTGATAACTTGGTTGGTATTGGTTCCCTGATATTTGTCCTAAAATTTTTTGGATCTAGCACCACTGTTGAAAAAGTTATGCCCCTTTTTTCAACAATTTCCTCAGAGGAAAAGTACTTTTCCTCAAGGGAAATCAAATTTCCCTGAAGGAAAAAGATTTTTCCTCAAGGGAAATTGTTTTTTTCCTCAAGGGAAAAAGATTTCCCTTAGGGAATTTGCTGCATAATTATTTCCTTTGAGGAAATTCTATTTCCTTAGAGGAAATTCTTTTTCCTTTGAGGAAATTTGCAGCTTCAAATTTTCCTTGGAGGAAATACTTTTTCCTGTGAGGAAATTTGTATATATAGCTTCAAATTTTCCTTGGAGGAAATACTTTTTCCTGTGAGGAAATTTTTGACAAACACTTTTCCTTGGAGGAAAATTCAAGACAACAAATTTCCTCTAGGGAAATCATTGATCTTCAAATTTCCTCTAGGGAAATTTCTGAACATCAAATTTCCCTTAAGGAAATGTTTTTCCTCTATGGAAATTTCATAACAGTACAAACAGTATTAATATACTTTCTCCTAGACTGAATTATTGATACAAAAGATAATTAAAACTTTAATACTGTAATACAAATTTTCATGGTGAGTATTAAACATACAAAAACAAAAGGCTGACTGTTTAGCATGTTTAAGACAATACAATAATAAGCAAAATGCTATGAATATCATACCATTTGTGATGTTATTAATATTGTGCTCATATTTGCATATTAAATAAAATAAACACTTTTCATGTCAAATTAACTTGTCTTCTGTTTCAGCTGCTGTGTATTCGACCCCCTACATAACAGTTCAGTGCATAAATAATTCAATCCACAAGACATCTTCCTTCAATTGGTTGAATAAATTTTGGCAATGTATGTTCTTCAAACATCTTCTTTGTATATTTGATATGATGGAGCCATGTACATGAATTGATAAAGCAGGTGTTTATTTCGACAACAAACATGACAAAGATACTATTTTTTTTCTTAATTTCTCCATAATCCATCAGTTAATATGAATGTAGGTTGTTACATTTTACACAATTGTGTTCTTTGATAGTACTCCATTTTGTTTATAGCAATTTTGTAGGATTTTTTCTATTTCTTTTTCCAGAAAAACACACACTTGAGTTCATTTCACATTAATAATCCAATTAGCACATTATGTAGAAAAGTATTAACAATTAAGTTTCCTCTTCAGTATAGACCTGCAGGACCTGTTGATGATCATAAAAACCAAGATATCTGACCTATTAATACACAAAATAAAAAAAAAATGTTATAAATGGAGAAAAAAACAGCAATATAAATAAGCTTATTTTATCATGTTTTAATGAACATTTTGAGAAACTTTCATTTGATATTCTTACTTGTCATGCTTATGAGTTCTCTTATTTCAGTGCTTTGTGTCCAAGATTTAATATTCGTTGTTTAGTGCCTTGCAGTGATATTTAAAGTTGAGCCACTTGCAATAGTTGTTATAGAATGTTCATATGTTGTGTTAATATTTGAACCACTGTCCTATATTATGGTCAGGTTGAGTGCTCACAGACATGAGGCCTAAATTAATATATTGTTTGTTTCCCTAATCCCTATTCTGACAAGCCAGGTGTGGGTAGGTAGGTAGGTAAATAATTTTATTTTTCCCAAAAGCCTGAATATTATCCGATGATCCGGCAAGCCCGAAAATCAGAAATGAATAAAATAATATTTGGCTTAGTTTTGACAATAAAATTTTATGAGTAGGGCCATTTTTGCAGGGTCAGTCAGGATTGGAGAAACAAACAATATTTTATATTAGGCATGATTTTTTTTTATTAATTGTTATTGACTTTGAACATGTTGAACTAAATTGGATTGTTTAAATCTTTATATGTTGAGATCTTTAATGGATGACCTATAAAGGAAGTGTTTTCTCATTATTGAAGGCAGGCCCATGATTGGCCTTTAATTTCTTGCATCCGCTTCATTGAACTCTGGTGGATAAGTCACTCATTTACCATACCACATTTTCTTATTTTTATATGAGTCATCATTCAAAGGCAATTTCTTTTATTACTGTAATTCAGAAATTATCGAAACTTTTTAGTAATGCGAATAATGTGACTGGGTGAGTATCGCAAAAATAAGAAATCATATTTTGATAACAGAAACATATCATGTAACTATATAGATCTTTATGCAGATTTTTTTTGTAATCACAATAAGTTGTCCCTTCCCTGAAAAATCTGAATTTACAGTATATAGAAGTGGTCTTACCATTTAGGCCTTGTTGTATTCTGTTTATCTTGTTTTGCGCTCATTTCTATTGTAACTGTTTATATTTTTCATCATTTTCTATATTTCTTGTCCTATAAAACATAAAAAGGGTAAAAACTATTATAAAACATCAGTTTGTGTTTTTCTTTATATTCAGTTATATTTAAAAAGAATGGAATATTTGTGCTATTTCATTTCACAAACTTTTTGCCAGCCATGACTTTCAAAGACTTTCACCCTGGTCAATAGTTTAAAAAACAAACATTCCCATACTTTTTCTTTGTGTTCGTACTAATTTTTCATTTGACAACAAAGACATGATTCAACTATTCTTCTAAAATTTGTTTCGCTTGACTACGTTAAACTCTGAAATATTGTTAACAGTATAATCTGTATGTGTCTCACTTGTCAAAATTTCAAATTAATATATAAATCAGATAAAAATGCTATGCATGGCTCAGCTTGATACAAACGTACAGGTTGAACCCAGAACAGTTGGGGCAAGTATGGACACAACATTCAAGCTCAATACAACTCTGAATTTTAAATTTGGATTGTGATTCAATAGTTGATGCAGCATAGGTTTCTGACACAGAATGAATGCGGTCCAAGTACTTAAAAATTTTAAATTGACAATTAACCTCTAAAATGGTCCAATATTCAAAATCTCAATTCATGGTTAGATGCAGCATATCAACATGATCAAAGAACCCCAATAATTCATTTTTTGGTGAAATCAAATAAAGTTAAATTTTGGACCTTTTAGAACTCAATGTGGACCAATTTGATAATGGGTCAAAATATCAAAAATCTTAATGAATGGTTAGATTCAGCATATCAAAGAGCCCCATATAATCAATTTTTGTTGAAATCAAACAAAGTAAAATTTTGGACCCCGATTTGGATCAACTTGAATTTGGGCCCATAATAAAAAAATCTAAGTAAATATTCAGATTCAGCATATTAATCTGAACACCAAGGATTTAAATATTGTTAAAATCAAAATAAGTTTAATTTTGGACCCTTTGGACCTTAAGGTAGACCAATTTAAACAGGACCAAAAAACTAGGAATCTAAATACACAGTAAGATTTGGCATATCAAAGAACTCCAATATAAATTCAATTTTCTATAAAATCAAACAAAGTTTAATATTGGCCCCTATTGGCCCCTAATTCATGTAATTCCTAAACTCTGAACAAAACTCTGGTCACAAACCTTGTGTTTGAATTTCATAGATTTCTATTACTTGTACTAAAGTTATTAAGCGAAAACTAAATGTCCTGGGACAACGACGACTACATGATAAAATTGAGAATGGAAAAAGGGAATGTGTCAAAGAGACAACAACCTGACCATAGATTTGAGGGTTGGAATCCTTTTCTTTTACCGAGCAATGCATTTGAATGGGAGATATAGTTGGAACCCCAGGGGTTTCATTATCTTTCATGTTGACTGGTACTTTCCACTTTTCTAGGTGGTACTTTTCAATTTATTCCATGAATATCTTATATAAAAATTTCTACATTTAGGTGGTACTTGTCAATAGCATAGGAGGATAAAAGGACCGGGTACCGCCTCCTAATGAATGGCCTGGAACCCCTCTTTGCTCTTGGTTGGGACCCCCCTTTTAAAATGGCTGGATCCGCCCCTGAGAAGCATTATAGCATTATAGCAAATCAAGGTGGTTTTAGAAAAAAATACAGAACTGTAGATCATGTCTTTATTTTAAAAACAATAATAAACAAATATTTGTTTAAATGTAAAAAGAAACTATATGTGTGTTTTGTAGATTTTAAAAAGGCTTTTGACAGTGTCTGGAGATCAGCTCTGTTCTTAAAATTACAAAATAAAGGAATACAAGGCAAATTTTATAATATACTGCATGACATGTACTCTAATACCTTATATTCATGTAAATATCAAAATATGTTTACCAAGCCTTTTCTTGCTAATGAGGGAGTCAAACAAGGTGACAGTTTAAGTCCAACTTTATTTAATATATTTGTTGATGACATAGGAAAATACTTAGATACAAACTTAACTAGTGCAGTTAATTTAAATGGTAAAAAAGTGAACCATTTATTGTATGCTGATGATTTATTGTTGATATCAGAATCTGCAGATGGTCTCCAGAACTCTCTTGATTCTTTACAAAAATATAGTACTGAATGGAAACTGGACGTGAACCTTAAGAAAACAAAAATTATAATTTTCTCTAAAATTAAAGTAAATAAAGAAAACTTTTACTTTTATTACAGTTCCAATGCAATTGAAATTTTCAAACCAAATTTTGAAGCATTAGACAAAAGTAAATTAGAAAAAACACAAAACTCCATATTTTAAAACATACTTGGGGTTCATGGAAAGTCTTCCAATCTAGCAGTGCGGTGTGAATTGGGCACTTTACCCATTAGCATTAAATGTTATCAACTTATGTATAAATATTATGAGCGTCTCAGTGATATTGGTGAACGGTCTGGTGGTCCGCATGAAATTCTCAAGGCTGCTTTTGAAGTGGACAAAACTCTCACAAATAGAGAAAATTCATGGTCTTATAAACTATCTGAATTAATGAAATATATTGGAATACCCTTTAACAAGCATTGTAATAGTAATTTCAAACAGAAACTAGAAGATTTCTACAAAAATAAAATTATATTTGAACTTTCTAAGATAAAAGATGGAAACTGTGGTAAACTTTTATTTTTTAGTAAAATTTATACTAAATTTAAACAACAAGAATATTTAAATTTTAATATTCCTAAATACCTTAGAAAAAACTCACTAAATTAAGAATTAGTGCACACTCATTAGCAATAGAAACTGGAAGGTATGCAAGACCAAAAATACCATCTAATGAGAGATTTTGTAAATTTTGCACAGGAAAAATTGAAAATGAGATTCATTTCTTGATTGAATGTCCGCAATATAACAAAATTAGATCTAAATATAAAATTAATGATATTAATTCAAATAATTTGAATGAAAATTTTACCAAAATGTTAAATCCTATGTCTGAAAAGGAATTAAAATCTATTTGTATGTATATTGAAGAAGCTCTTGATTTGAGAGACCACCATACCGTTTCACCAGATAATAATCTTTTACAGTAGTTTGTGCATATGCATATATATATATATATATATATAAATCTTATATTGTGTGTTTTAAGTAAATATATGAAAATCTAGAATACTGAAATATAAGTTTATGGTATCAATATCAGTTTATAATGTATTTGTATACATAGAATTGGCTCATGACTTGTTACATGAATCTTTATTTCATTTATGTGTTGTTTTAATATTATAATTGTCTGTATTTGGATCACGCCTCTATTGTGCTCTTTCCAATAAAATATTGAATTGAATTGAATTGAATAGAAAAATCTATAAGCTTTAACTCAAAATAAGGATAATTTTATTTTTAAAGGGCAGGCACAGATCCAGAGGGGGGTTCAAGGGATTGGAACCCCCCTTTTTTGGATAATCAATGCATTTGAATAGGGACATGTAATTGGACCCCCCCCCTTTCCCCTTTTGTCCTGGGTTAGAATCCCACCCCCACCCCTTTTTAAAATGACTGGATCCGCCCCTTAAGGGTCTATAATTAAGTTTGACAACATCAGACGACATACTACTTTATCAAAAAAAAAATGCCACATTTCATCCAATTTAATTTCATCCCTTACTTGCTACATGTATTTCATCCATAATATTTAAAGAAATAAATTTGGGAGGAGTATGATTTTAATTCATTTGTAATTTGCAAGTTATTAACTATCCAAACTAGAGACCTAATAGAGTAGATATACTTGACTAATTTAAATCAAACTTGGGGTGACTGGGAACAAAGATTTAAGGGAATAGATGACAGTTTACCTACAATGACCTAGTATTATAGCAATAGCATACATTAATAAAGACTACATGGTCATTCTGATGTTTAAACGTGGTTTAAACTTTGGGTGTTCATTTTTTAATGTTTAACATGTTTAAAGCTAACAATTTCAACTACATACATGTATCAAGATTTGATCCTACATCATTTAAATATTGAAAAAAATAGCTTTTTAAATTTGGATCTATATATAATTGTGAATGTCACATGGATGTATTTTAATGTAAAGCATCTGAAAAATCATTAGCCGTCTCATATTTATTTCAGTTCTTCAAAAGGCAAATTTATATGAGCTTATGCTGAAAATAGAGATTTCTTATTAAGGAGAAATCCCTGCCCCCCTTTTTGTGTGAAAAATTTTGTTGATTATATAGGGAATCACAGAAACATGACTGAGGCAAGCATCCCCCATCTGAACCCCCCCCCCATGAATATGGTTTTTTTAGCTTGTGTAGGTGTAAGTCAGTAAGGAGGCAACCATTTGATTTGTAGGCCGGGTGAAAAATGTGATTAATCTTGCTTTGTAAACTTGTGCTATAAATAAAAATTACCAATCCATTAAAATATCCGTGAGCCCAATCTCATCCAGTGAAATAGATTATAGTCTGTTTTCGAAGTTATATGGAAGTAAGTTAGTAGTCCAGATAATTATGACGCATTGCAAGGCATTTTTTCTAAGGAGAAGTGTAGAATGGGGGAATGGAACCAACAAATCGATCGGATCCGAAATGTTCTTCCCAGTAAAGGAGCACCTATTATTTTGTAGGTAATTATTATTAGTGTCGGTGGTCTCACAAGTAAATCAGAGTGAATATTGCATGCACATGTGTATTATTCATTTTCTCGCAGTTATTTACGGTAAATCAGCTATATAGACATAGGAAGATGTGGTGTATGTATATATATATCCGAAAACAGGTGTTCGGTTCTAGTACTATAGTGGCTATAGTATATGACTTTTAAATAAGAATTATCAATTATATCTGTATTCTGTGGCGGGTCGAAGGGGATGGAATCCGGGGTTGGCCTCCCCTAGCATTTTGTGAGCAATCATTGCATAAATGATAGAGGGTGGTAAAGGGTTATTTTCGTGCAACGTGATCGCCGTTTTTTATTTCACGTTCAACGTGTTTTTACTTTTTTATTCGACGTTCAGTCGTGCAAGACGGGTGCCTCGTTCAACGTGTTCTTTTTGCGTGCTCGGTATTTTTCAAATAAAATCCAAACACTAGGCAGGGATCGTCAAGAAATACTTTTTTAAAAGCCGTAAACCAATTATATCATAAATGTGTATACTAAATCGGGAATATCAAGTAAAACAAAGAGTTAATATATACAAGAAGGCAGTGACTCAGTCACAAAGGGTTCAAATTAAAGTATTTATTTTTCGTGCAACGTTCATTACAGAACTTATTTCACGTTCAACGTGAAATTATGTCTTATTTCACGTTTTCTTCGTGCAAGCACACCCCCTTTGCCACCCTCATGATAATCTCGGGAATCCTCTCAAGTTCCTATATACAAGGTGATAGGACGTTCCGTTGGAATAGGTTACCTGTGCATCAGGAAAAGTTTTAAGGCATAGCGTGAAAAGGTAACCTATACCAACGGAACCGAACGTCCTATCACCTTGTATATAGGAACCTTAAAAATATGTGAATAGGTCGGGAAAAACTCTCTTTTGACACTTAGGTATTGCACTGTTGCATATACACACCAATCAAAACGCAAACAATATGGGAAAAGATAACATTTTAACCTACACAATATATGAATAAGGTATACACTTTTGAAATCTAAATTATATGAAAAGGGTGGGGTAACCGTAGAAAACCAGCGGCAACGACACCCCTTATTTAATGGAGACATGTAGTTGGAACCCCCTTTATCGTGGCTGGATCCGCCCATGATTTTACATGTAAATCAAGCCCCGGGTATTTGTTAGCATAACGGTAACCACGAAAGGGGGGGCTAATTAAAAGCACGAGGAATTATAAATATACAATTCAACAGGGGTAGAGTGCATCGAGGAATGGGAATTAAAATTGTCTCTTCACGATGATCGAAAAAAGTATCTTGCACGTTATTTTCATCATCTTGTCTGAAACACTCTGAATAATGAGCTTCAAGGCGAAAACAAGGCATGTGAAATACTAATAACATACACTTCTTTTTTTATACGTTGTATGGACAAACACATAAATCCCTCAACAAAAATTGCCTGATTCATGTCATATCAAATAAATTACAGCGCGGAAAGGTAACTTTAATTTAATATCAAAACTAAATTTTTGTTATATTTTTCAATAAATTTATAAATCTTAATTAGGCATGCGTTGCGTGAGTTCCATTTCATGAGACCTACACAGATTTCTATAAAACAAATCAAAAATTATAAATACAGTTTTTCAATTCTTTCCGGCATAGATAAAAAAAAAATATGTATATAATCTATATACGATTTGGTTGAATTATTTCACTTCATTTTAATGATAAATCCTTTAGTTCTTAAATTTTTAATTAAAATGAATTTATCATTTTGATATCTAACGATAAACTTTTTAAATTGAAGTGACATGGTCAGTAACCTAATTAGTTGCATGGCTGATTACCATCTTACAGGTGACCCAGTAATTTTCCATATGACAGTAGCGTGTACCCTCGGGGTTATATCGGGGTGTGTATAACTTATTTTCTGGGGAACATCCTGTCCACGTGTAGTACTTAGCATATATTGCAACAGATGACATTAAACAAATTTTCTTTGTAGCATCGGAGGCAATTTCATGTTCGACCACACAAAATATTTCACAAAAAAGATATGATAAAATCAAAAGAAAAAGATAAAGAAATATTAACAAATAAAGGTGGAATTGAGTAAACGGGGATTCGTGTTTTTATGAGCTTATTTTCAGTGGACAACAACAAATGGAAGTTTTTAACGACCTTGTGTGACCTATAGTTGTTAATGTTTGTGTCATTTTGGTCTTTTGTGGATAGTTGTCTCATTGGCAATCATACCACATCTTTTTGACTGGCTATATACATGATATAACATATATAGCACTTACACGGTCGGTCCAGTGGACATATTTCATACTAGATAACTTATACAGTAATTCTTTTTATATATATGAAAATTATTGTCCGATCTGATACACGTACCTATAATGTACAGAATTTTGAACAGCTTCAAATATATGGGGTCCGTAGAAACACCGCAAAGGACCTCCTTAGTGCACTAAGAACAAAAATGTGCACTAAGGACCTACTCCTTTCATAATTTTAAATTATATTTTTTCTAATGTTTTCTCGACACTTGCCTCAAAAAGTTGATTGTCACCTTTAGTATAATCGATAGCAATTCATGTTCGCTCAACCTTGGCCCGTGAATAATCTACTAGTATACTGATTAAACATGTATATGGTATTTCAAATTGTTCTCTATTTTTTTTCATTTGTTTGTTTTTGCCGTATTTATTCTGTCTGCTATATTTTTTACTTCTAAATTAATAGCGTATTTTCAACTCTTTTCAGTTTGGGATTTTTCATCCTTTTAATTTTAAAAAGACAAATAATTGTGAACACTTCACGGAAAAGTGAGGATTGATATTTGGTTGCTTAACGTCCAGTTGCCAATACTTCATTCATTTTTCTAATGTTAAGAACTATGCCATTTATCAATATTTCGATTTGAGCGTTACTGATGAGTCTTGTGTAGACGAAACGCGCGTCTGGCGTACTAAATTATAATCCTGGTACTTTTGATAACTATCACAGCAATGTTTTTAAACATGTTTAGGAAAGGAACATATTTCTGATTCGATGTTTATATACAAATGCATTACAAGTATAAATATGTATAGGTTGATGTTTAGTCCCTTCGATGTTTTAGACTGTAAATAAATTATGACCAATTTATAATTTCTGACATCTTCTTCATTTTTAACTTTTGTGGATAGGTGTTTCATTGACAGCCGTACCACATCTCCTTTCGCTTATTTTTGTTGTATATATTTTTTAATTCACTTTCCTTGTCTTTTAAAATATAAAGTAAGTAAGTAAGTAAGTAAATTGTTTATTATAGTGACATGTGTAAATCAGCATAAATTTGTACAAAATATAATTACATATAAAATACACCCGGCCCAATGGACCAATAAGTCACCTTTTACTGTTAGTTCAATATAAATGTTCTAATATCACGTGTCAATTGCCAATTTAAATTTAAATACAGATAATTATAGATTAAGAATTAACGATTGTAAAAGTTCATATATTATTCAACTAATGTTTGTGAAAAAGTTTAAGAATGTTAACTAGAGTAAACTGTTTGTTTTCTACGGAAAAGTGACGCTGCTAAGTATTTAGCTATTTTCCTTGGATGGTTCACCATTAGAAATGTTAATTTTCCCTGCTCATCTAGTTGCGTAAAGTCAGGCACCATTAATATCTCGCTAAAAACAGTTTGTCTGATATCATTATAAAATGTGCAGTTTATAAGAAAATGTAGCTCACTTTCAACATTTTGAGAATTACAAAATCGGCATGTTGTTTGCTCTATGGTCGGGTGGTTGTCGCTTTGACATATTCACCATTTCCTTTCTCAATTTTATAGTCTGTTTTCTACTGGTTCCCCAATATATCTACCAGTCTCAATTCTGATCGGTAATAATCCGCATCTAAACTGGGCTAGCACAGATCGCTCGTGTTTCGTAAGATTTAGTTTTACATAGTGCTCTAGTTCGAAGTTTGTTTTAAAGTTTAAGTAAGATCGTAGCTTTGGTTTATTTATCAAGGACTCTCTCCATATATCACTGTAATAAGTTCGTACAATTTGTTCAAAAGATTTTAAATCCACCATTGTTCTACTTTCGTAATAATGTAACATATTAAGTTTAGTGAAAATATCTTTAGTGTCACTACACCAATTGTTTGTGCAACGATCATAATCCATATTGAACACCACTTTCGTTAATCGGTCGTCTTCAAACGATAAAAGCCTATTCCAGTATCGAATAATGTTCACCCAATGCCGAAACTGACTTGGTATCCATCCAGTATCCCTATACAGTGCTAGAATTGGTGCAAATCTGTGAACGCCTAAGTAATATCGAATTGCTCTGTTCTGTACGTTGTCTATTGATTGGAACTTCCTATATATTTATTCCATTATTTTTATTTGATGCCGAAAATAAGAATACGAAGTTATTTGTTAAATGCTATAAATAAGCGAAGTAAAACTGTCACGGAATAGAAGTTCCTTCATAATATAAGTTCCAAATGGAAAAAAATATTCTGGAATATTATTTCCACAGGAATAAATATTACAGTAGATGGTCCTAACGGAATAAATAGTATAGAATATTTGTTCCAACAGGTACAGGTATTATGACATTGTTTATAACAAAGTTTCCACTGGAACTTCTGTTAGGTGGAACAAATATACGTTGACAAAACAACCGTTAATAATTATGTATATGAGCATTATACCTATTTATAAAATATTTTAAATACAAGCAGACATACCATTTGTGACACCAATTTCATTTATTTCCAAATCTTAAAATCATACATTTCCGTTCTTTAGCGTTTCTTAATAATGGCAGAACGGGCTTAAGAGTCATATGATTAAGTTAACTAAATAATTTAGTTTTCCCACATCATTAGCGGATTTAGGGGGTTAAAGCGAGCCCCCCACCCCCGGTTGAAAATCTTAAAATATTTTTTGTATTAACCATTTCTTGTTTTAATGTTATCTTTACTATAATTTGAATATCTAGCACTGAATAGGGTGACACGTTGTCGCTACACTTCTTTAAATATACACAAGTCATAATAACATTGGCCAGAGGGTAACTTGATAATTAGAGGACCAAAGGATTTAATTAAGACAATCCAAGGCTGCTATCTCTATATTTTATTATATATGTCGTGTACATTTTATTATTTTGTACAGGTTATTACTTGTACAAAATTTTCATACAAGTAATTACTCGTATGATGCCATCATACAGGTTATTACTTGTATAAATATAATTGTACAAGTAATAACCTGTACAAATTTTGTGGAGAAAAAGATAATAACTTGTACAACTCACCATCTTTCGTATTTTTTTAAATTTATATTGTGTTTGTTTTTCTGTTCTTATTTTCAAGTGTTTATCAGTATATTTTTGAAATGTTAGAAGTTTACAAATGAACGAAGGACGCAAAGTAATAATATAAGCTAACGTGACACCTTGTGCAAATTTAGCTAAACAGCTAGATGCCACGTAAATACGGACTTCTGGTACAAAGTGACATGGTCGTTAAAAGCAAAAATAAATTGGTACCCTCCATTCATTTATGATTAAACATACATCATGACGAAAAATTGCATACATAATATCATACATTGGAAATATAAGTCAAGCTTAATGGATTAAAAAACCTATTTGTTTGCACAAGACAAGGAAGCATGGAATCTTGAATTACACAATAAGTTCATTTTTTTTGCATTTACATTTGCCTGTTTTACAGCCACCCCGACAGCTGCAGTGAACATGACCTTGACCACCACTTAAAGAAAGCAATTGTACTGCTTTTCTGACGTTAACCTCTGTGTTCTCTGGTATGTCCAATATTGTCAATTCCTTTCTCTGAATCTTTTCAATTTGATTTCGACTCATGAAACCGATCGTGTGTCCAAGAAATCATCATACTCTTTATGTCAGCGTTTGCTCTTTCGACAGACCCCTGACTTTGAGGGTGACGTGGTCTACCATGCACTAATATAAGCTCTGGCCAAAGGAGTTTAAGTTCTGTAATTACATTAGCCGTAAATTCCCTTCCATTATCACTTTGCAGTATATGTGGAGCTCCCAAAAGCAGAAAAATGTCAGTGAGTTGGTAAGCCACTTCAGCTGCTCTTTTTGTCTTTAAAGGGCGCAGTACACTGAATTTGGTTAAGTGGTCCTGGTAGTGCATGATCCACTTGTATTCTCCATCTGGACATGACTGATAGTCAACAAGGTCTACTTGACAACGGGAATTAAAGTCTGTAGAAGTGATAGGAAGAACAACTAATTTTGTGGTTTCAGTACGACTTTTCTTCAAAATACACTGTTCACACATCTGAATGAAAATTCTGATAATTTCTCTGCTGATATTGGCAAATTGTTTTTTTTAACTCCTTATATGTCTTGTGGATGCCCCCATGGCCAACTCCAGAATGTGCAGTTCTAATCAACGGATAAAGTTCATCTACTGTACAATAGTAAAACATTTAGTCACCTTTGCGAATGAGTTTTTCAATGCCTGCTACACTCAAAACATCATATTGCCTTAAGAAATATCTTTGAAGAGCAGTCTTTTTGGAACTTAATTTTGCTTCCTTTACATTCCCAATAATCTCTCTGTATCTTTTACGTGTAAATATTTAATTATTAGAAGATTTATTGTCATCACACAATTTAATTATATCATCATGAAATTTCTTTTCTATAATGTTTTCCATCTTAACACTTTAGTTTTGACTACTTAAATGAACAGTTTTGTTCATATATTTGATATATTAAATGTACTCACATATTGAGAGTTTATACCTTTAGACAAAATAATGAATTATATGTTAAAAGGGAAACAATTTGTTGTGGACTGCAAATAAACCAAGGTAAAATAATGATTTGTACAAGTTATTATCTTTTTCTCCACAAATTTGGAAAGGTTATTACTTGTACAATTATATTTATACAAGTAATAACCTGTATGATGGCATCATACAAGTAATTACTTGTATGACAATTTTGTACAAGTAATAACCTGTACAAAATAATAACATGTACACGACATATATATCTTTATTAGCCTCCCTTAGAGTGATACAACAATTACAAAACGGGTAGATACGATCTGTAATCAAATAATTAACCTTATAAAATTAATACTTAAAATTTTATTTAGAGTAACCATATGCCGGATGAACAAAAAGTGTGCCATTTATTGAAAAACATATGGTTTGGTATAACATGAAAACTTCTCTAGTGTTTTAAACATTTCTCACATAACCCCTCCCCCAAACCCCCACTTCAAGCTCTGGATCCGCGCCTGCCCATAGTGCTTATTACATTATAAAATAAAATGGTATTCATCTTCAATTGTTGAAATAAAGATGAATTGTTAAAAAAAAAAGCATTGACACCAGTTTAAAGTTATCGTTCATAGAAGACAGTTATGATTTATTCTATAATTCTCTTTTTAAAACGTAATATAATTTTACCTCTTGGAGTTTTTCTATATGTTACTTCTGTAATCGGATTTTGAAGAACCCCATGGACACCACATACTCTCAAATGTCTTTCAAGGAATAATGATAGTATGTAAACTCTTGTGTTGTTAGTAAGGAAATGAAATATCAAAAGCATTTGTTTCTCAATTTTTATCTCAAAATAGGGTTCTTTAAATAAAAAAAAAAGCTTGCATAGCAATTTCCTTAAAAACTAAATATATATAAAAAGGCAAAGTTTTAAAACATTAACTTGAATTTATACCACGCTAAACCGTTAGGTTAACAACCATTGATTAATCAATAAGTAACGATCAAAAGACAATTGTTTATTGGATTAGGTTGATTGAACATGATGATTCGGGAATCTGCAATAAACCGTTGGTCACGTGGCGAGTGGCAGGCGTTGATTAAAAAGTCATTTAACTTCAAAATTACAAAATCTATTGATACCTAACTTTATAGATTTGAGGTATTTAATCATATCCTCTTATATTCATGTTCGCTGTGATCTTAAAACATCGTTTTAGTGTCCTTAATGCAAAAACTTTCTTCTTAGTGCACTAAGAAGTCTTTTGCGGTATTTCTACACACCGAAATATATGGCCTTATTATTGGTAATATACCATATTAGTGTCACTAATGGCTTAACGTGTTACCAAATTAAAAAGAAGAAATAGGCTCAAAACCGCATTTTTAACTTTAGATTTTTTTTCAATCCCAAAATAGAGAAGAGGTCCGGTATACAGACTTATTAAAAAGTCCAGATGAGAAGTTTAACTTGCTTTTCTATTCCCGGCACTTTTAACTTAACGCATGCAAAAAAAAATTCAGTACCTGGTTACAGTTGCGCATTGACAAATTATAATCTTTCGATTAAATGATCTTAAATCTATATGGTCTTTATTTTAAAAGTTATAAAATCTAAATGTAAAGTGATCTAAAATGTTCAATATAAATGAGTATTTTCGCTGTGAAATGAATCTAAGGTCGTCTAAAAGTGTATACATGTGTATTTGACCCGACTACTCACTACATAGTAAACTATTCATTATGTACCTATAAGGGGGGTCTGAGCGGGACTCGGGATTGTCGAGGCGTATTTTTTGTAAACGTGACACATGAAAGTCAAATTATGAGGGAGGGTAGGAGGGGTACTGATCCTGAAATCCCGAGCTTAAAAACACGAAATCCCGAAATCCCGGGCTTAAAAAACACGAAATCCAGAGGTCCCGAAATTCGAAAAAAGAATTATCGTATCCCGAAAGGATCAATCCCGAAATCCAGAGCTTAAAAACACCCGATCCCGCAGTCCCGATAAAGGTCCTATCCTCCCTCAAATTATTGTGCCGTGAAAACGCGAAATGAAGTTTAGCGGGACATGGGAAATTACAAAAATAGCAGAATTGTTCACTTACATAGTGTACGCGGGATGGCATCATGCGAGAATCTAAAAAAAATAAGTAGTAACTAAGCGGGATCCGTGAACAGAACCCCCAATGAGACCCCCATTAGTTGTGGCTTATTTTGGTCTTTTTAGTTAGTTTCTTTCCCCTACATTACTTGACCGTTTTTGTAAAACAACAGCACTCGAGGTCTTACAGTATTTTACCAAGAAATGCACAAAATATTCAAAAAGAAGGCCTAGAAAATTTAAATATTGGTATGCACACATACTCCCCTATCAGCACAGACAATTATATTTTTGTAAAGGCGCCAAACTCGTTTCTAATATTTATAATAGAACCGAAAAGAAAATGGAAATGGAAATGGGGAATGTATCAAAGAGATAACAACACAGTGGCGGATCCAAAGGGGGGGGGGGGGGGTTCCGGGGGTGCGCAACCCCCCTTTATTTTTGCCGATCAATGCATTTGTATCGGGACATATGTTTTGCACCCCCCCTTGCACCCCCCCTTTGCCCTGGGTTAGCACCCCCCCTTTCGAAAATTCCTGCATCCGCCCCTGCAACATGACCAAAGAGCAGATAACAGCCATAGGTCACCGATGGGTCTTCATTGCAACGAGAAAATCCCGCAACCTGAGACTGGGGTGGATCTAGTCATATAAAGGAGGGGTTCCTAACCCAGGACAATTTTTTTTTTTTGGGGGGGGGGGTGTCCAACTACATGTCCCCATTCAAATGCATTGATCGTCCAATAAAGAAAGGGGGTTCCAACATGTCCAACCTTCAGCCCCCGCCCCTGGATCCGTGCCTGTGAGGCATGCTTTAGCTTGCCATTAAACAAAAATGTATACTAGTTGAGTGATAATGGACGTCATACTAAACTCTTCAATATAAAAAAAAGAAACTAAAATAAAAATCATACAAAGGTCACAAAGGCCATAACTTCTGGCTCCTGAATTAGGAAAAGTGCAAAATGCAGTGAGGATAAAAGCCTTTACTGTAAATTCCTGAAATTACAATTATATAAATCATCTCACATCTTTGTGCATTTCTTGAAATTGGTCATATTAATAAATGCATGCAATATTTTCAGAAAATTACAATATATATAGGCTTTTAAAAGTCAATCTTGTGCATGATTATCAATGATTATACTCGCACAATTAACACATGTGGTTCTCAAAACTCAAAGGTGTCTATGCTATTTATGACAACATTTTAATCAAGTATAAATTTACAAAATATGTTTAGAACTATATGATTTTTAGGTTTTTAAGCATAGATATAGTAGGTCAGGATCTGCGAACTCTCACTGACTGACTGAGCACATGAATTCAACACTAGTTTTTTGGTGATGTTGGTGTTGCTTAGTGTTTTGTTTTGTTTTTCTTTTCTGCATCTTATGTTTTGCCTTGGCATTGTCAGTTTCTCTTTCATTGCCTTTGTTTTTTTTTGTTATGTTAAATAACAAGTCACAAGAGAGAAAAAACAAAAAAAATATGTGAAAAAATGGCTTAGTTCAGTATATATTAAGGACAGAGATAACAAATAGCTAAATAAGAAAAAAGAAAAAAGAAAATTCCTTTTCTATGTACAGTCAATTGTCTGATAATCTAGAAGATAGCCTGATTTGGTCTAATTCTCCTGAATTCTAGCAGGTACTTTATTCCAACTTTTTTAATTCAAACAAACCATGTCTTAGATAGTCTTGGAATTAGAATACATTAATCATAAAATTTTCATAATACTTTGGTGAATTATCTATTGATATAATCATGATAATTAAGCTCCTTTTTAATTTTTAGGGATTTTAAATTTTTAATTTAAAGTTAGGGATTTTATTCATAAAAGCGGGGATTTTCCAGTACGTATACTATTAATAATGCTTTGAGCAATTTTCATGAAACTTGGTGAATTATTTTTGTATAACATAAACATGATAATTTTCCTTTTAATTTAAAAAAAAATCTGATTTATGTCATTGTACTATCATGACTTGGGATTAGGATAGTCTCAAGAATGCTTTCACAAATTTTTATGAAACTTTGGTGAATTGTTTTTATATCTTGACAAACTCCCTTTTTATTGTTATGACCCAAAGTGGAGGGGGCATAATGTTTAACACTTGTCAGATCGTTTGTCCGTCTGTCCCAAAGTTGTTTTTTGTTCTCTTACAGTACTTTAGCTTGCCTCAACCAAATTCAATTAAACTTTTACAAAAGCTTGTTATCACAATTCTCATATCAAGTTTGAATTTTGGTGATGTCAGTGTTACTGTACTAGAGTATCAGAGTTATGCCCCTTTAGAAATGGGGAAAATATGCTGAATTTTTGGTTTCCTGTTCTCTAAAATTTAGTTTGTCTCAATCAAATGTTATGAAATCAATACACAATGCTTATCATCACAAAATACAGATTAAGTTTGAATTTTGGTAGTGTCTCTTTTACTAAATTCTATAGTTATGTTCTTTAAAAATGGAAAAAAATGTTTCGGCCTTCTAACTTAAGTTTCCCTCAACCAAATTTTATTAAACTTTAAAAAAATACTTTTTATCACAATTTTAATCAGATCAATTTCAAATTTTGGTAGTAAAACTTTTACCGTTCTTCAGTTATGTTCCTTTAAAACTTTGAATAATATGCAAGCTGGAGTATCATTCCCTATTTATCATGTATATTTTTTTATAAGATGCAGAGTTAAGGAACCTTAGTTGTTGCAAAATTATTTTAAAATTGTCCATTTTCAAAAACTTTGAAAGGTTTTAGAAATTTATGGATTTGTTAAAAAAATCACAGCCTTAAACTTATAGTCACTTGAGATATATATCTATAAATGGAGCCAAATTATATACATGTTTTATGTCAATAAATACCACTGTTTGTGCATGTTTTGTTTTTTTTGGAGGGCAGGGGTCTTATTTGCACAGTGCTCATAGTTTTTTAGTCGATCATTAAAATTCATTTAAAGCTTAAAGACCAGCTATAAGGGCAAGAAACTTATCAAGCACTCATGGTTTAGATTTTTATTAAACACACATTAATATACATAATGTACATTAAACAGAAAAAAATATTGATGCAAGATGTCATTCAACTTTTACTCTTTTATATATAGGACAAGAACTATAGAAGATACAGAGAAATTATATACAGCAGAAATGATAGGCAATGTAAAATTTGCAGAAGCCAACTAAACCTAAATGGTAAGGCACCTTTTAATTTTAAAAAAGTTATTGAACTTGAAAGATGATTACTAGTATCATGATTACTATAAAAATTAAAAGATGTGGTATATTAAATATGAAAACTATCATGGCTTTGAGAAAGCAATTGTAGGCCTGTTACGACCTTCAATAATGAGAAAATCCATACCCTATACTATAGTCAAAGTAGGCAGCTATAAAAGACCTAAAGATGAAACATTGAAACAATCCAAACTGTAAAACTAATCATGGTAATTGCCTAGTTTATAACAAAATAAACTACAAAAAATAAATATGACCGGTATGAAACAACAACAACAACAACCACTAAATTTTAGTGTCAGACTAAACTGACAAAAGCTACAGGCTCTGAACTTTGGACAAGCACAATAGGAATATGGCAAGGTTATATAAAAATAAGATGTGGTATGATTGCCAATAAGACAACTCTCCACCAGACAACCAATGATGTAAATTTCCTGCAAACAGGGACTTGACCTCTGTAAATCAACTAATTTTTCGTGAATACTTTATTTGGCATTTTATACTTTCTAGTCTACATCGCAGTTATTTATTTTTCTCGAGTTCAAGTTTACTTAATGTATTTTAATAAGGAAAGATACACATGAAAAACATTTATTGCTGTTTCTCTCTCCATTTATAACATTTTATTTGTTTATTTTGTGTATTTATAGGTGATCAGACATCTTGGTTTTCATGATCAATAGGTCATTACTGAAGAGGAAACTTATAGTTGAAATTTATTTACATAGTGCATAATTGGATTAATTTGAAATGGAATGTGTGCTTTCCTGCAAAAAAGAAATAGGAAATTTCAACAATTATCACATGATAATGACCATAAACAAAATGGAGTTCTATCATAGATACACAAAAACACTATTGCATAAAAGCAACAACATATCTTAATCAAAAGAAAGGAGAATGCTGAACAAATACTATTTTGTTGTTGAAAAAAGGAACACCAGTTTTATCCACTCATTTACATCGCTCCCTCATATCAAATATACAGAATAAGATCATTGAAGAACAATTTGCAAAAATGATTTCTCTTAGAATTGAAGGGAATTGTTTAGTGAATGGAATAATGTATTCACTGAATTCTTACGTAGTGGATTGAATAACTGTACACAAGCTGAAACAGAAGAAATTCTTATTTAAAATAACACGAAAAGTGTTTATTTTATTATTTAATCTGCAAATATATAAACAAATTCTTTAGAACACCACAAATGGTATGACATTCAAATTGGTTGCTTATTGATGTATCGCATTGAAACAATTACAAAGAAAATAGAAGCATTTGCTCCAAAAAAAATTATAAATCAAAGTTAAATTTATAAAAAAAGTATAAACGATACCTAGATCTAAACAGTCAGACTGTATTATTTTCAATGTCATTAAAATGTTGAGTCAAACATTTATTAAAGTTTTAAATATCATTTGCATCAATTATACAGTCTTGTTATTATTATATTCATACTGTTTGTATACATGGTGTAGTGAAGAAATGTTCAACAAGTAAAAATAAGGGAAAACATTTCCTTAAGGGAAATTTGATCTTCAGAAATTTCCTTAGAGGAAATTTGAAGAACAATGATTTCCCTAGAGGAAATTTGTTGTCTTGAATTTTCCTCCAAGGAAAAGTGTTTGTCAAAAATTTCCTCACAGGAAAAAGTATTTCCTCCAAGGAAAATTTGAAGCTACAAATTTCCTCACAGGAAAAAGTATTTCCTCCAAGGAAAATTTGAAGCTGCAAATTTCCTCAAAGGAAAAAGAATTTCCTCTAAGGAAAAAGAATTTCCTCTAAGGAAATAGAATTTCCTCAAAGGAAATAATTATGCAGCAAATTCCCTAAGGGAAATCTTTTTCCCTTGAGGAAAAAACAATTTCCCTTGAGGAAAAATCTTTTTTCTTCAGGGAAATTTGATTTCCCTTGAGGAAAAGTACTTTTCCTCTGAGGAAATTGTTGAAAAAAGGGGCATAACTTTTTCAACAGTGGTGCTAGATCCAAAAAAATTTAGGACAAATATCAGGGAACCAATACCAACCAAGTTATCAACTTTGTTTTGACTTAACTCCAAAAATTAAGGTGACAACTTTTGCACTCAGCGGAATTGCAAACTTGTCCCGGAGACTGTTAAATGATGTTAGGCATAAGTCTTAAATCCTAGGATTTAAGCTTAAATCCTGAAAAATGTGTCCAGGCATTAAGCTTATTGCCTAAAAATTAAATGCGAGTAAATAAGACATTTATTCAATTAAATAAACAAATTTGTTACATAAAAGCATTACGAGAACTGAAGTTTAAAATGTCATCTACTGGAAATAAAATCACAGATAAAATATGTTTTTATATTAAAACTTATCAAATATTACTTATAAAATATGAAAATTGATAGAAATTAGTGTTAAAATCATTTGTTATCACAAGTTGTTGAACTGTGACACCGACTATTGCACTGTCTCCCGTTTTATCGTCATCAGATTTCAGGTAATAAGCTTAATGCCTGAAAATTTCAGGCAATAACTTTATGCCTAGGCGTTAGCTTATTGCCTAGGATTTAAGCTTAATGCCTAATTTCACTTATTGCCGCTAATATATACAACGTTTAATGAGCCATTTTATTGCTTAAGGTTCAGAAGAAAACATATAAATACATACTCGACCCAACCATTCTATTTGACCTACTGCGAGTTGATTAGTTTTTACTGTTACTACAAAAATATTGGTGCTTGGAAAACCAGCAAGTAAAATGGTCATTATCAGAGCCGTGAGTCTTGTTCTAAAACGAATTTATTTTGTTATCCAATTTTTCACCGCTTACAAAACTTTAATTTTTTCGAAAAACTAAGGATTTTCTTATCCCAGGAATAGATTACCTTAGCCATATTTGGCACATTTTTTTGGAATTTTGGATCCTCAATGCTCTTCAACTTCGTACCTGTTTGGCTTGATAAATATTTTGATATGAGCGTCACTGATGAGTCTTATGTAGACGAAACGCGCGTCGGCGTACTAAATTATAATCCTGGTACCTTTGATAACTATTTACACCACTGGGTCGATGCCACTGCTGGTGGACGTTTCATCCCGAGGGTATCACCAACCCAGTAGTCAGCACTTCGGTGTTGACATGAATATCAATTGTGTGGTCATTTTTATAAATTTCCTGTTTACAAAACTTTAATTTTTTCGAAAAACTAAGGATTTTCTTATCCTAGGAATAGATTACCTTAGCCGTATTTGGCACAATTTTTTTGGAATTTTGGATCCTCAATGCTTTTCAACTTCGTACTTGTTTGGCTTGATAAATATTTTGATATGAGCGTCACTGATGAGTCTTATGTAGACAAAACGCGCGTCGGCGTACTAAATTATAATCCTGGTACCTTTGATAACTATTTACAACTGTCTGGCTGTGGTTTTATTTTAAACATTAACTTTTAAGTATCAGTTAAAGGTACCCCTCTTTTCACCCCCTTTTGTATTTTTTATATCTTAATCAAACATTTAAAAAATCAAACTTTCAAAAAGTGAAAGAATCAAAATTGCACATTAGGTTTAGTATTTTTAAGGGCATACGATACAGTTTTGATCCCGTATTTACAGTTTGATGAAAATTTCCATATAGGTTATTTCTTGCCTGATCAAATTAAATATGTAAAAACAAATATACCTTCATGTGCTACTTTTTGAGTTAATCGAGGTCGAAATTTTGTATATTTGCTCAAAAATCGGATTGGGGCCGTATTTTTCCTTTCGAAAGAAAGACATAACTTTTTTGTTTTAAAAGATAAACTTAAATTGTTTTTTGTTAAATAATTTGTAATTTCTGTATTTTATAAGTATCTTAAAAATGTATGCACAATTGATTCAGAATAACTCATATTCATGAAATGGTCATGAATTGAGAATAAAAACGTCATTTTTTGCTGTATATCAGTTATCAAAATTAAAAAAAAAAAAAAATGCACTATTTACAGTTTTATAAAATTTGGTCTACATAATTTCTCTGCAAAATGAAACAAAATGTCGTTGGTCCATGCACTCGTTTTCAAATTAAATCGGTTTGAATGATAAAAATCAGTCGAAAAATGCATCTTTTCCCGATATGTCACAGCTTGACGTCGCGAAAAAAACATTTTACGTTAGCAACGTCATTACCTCCCCTGTGATTGTATCGTATGCCCTTAAAGTATACATGTTGAAAAATATGTGTAGAGTCTTTCCTTTTGAAATAATTATTATCAAATTTTAAGCAAGACATCAAAGCTAAGAGTAATACCCACTGAACCAAATTTTGGTAAAGCTGACTACACGAATTATATAATAGTTCTTGAAAAACTGGTCATTATCGTGATATATGGACTGCCCACAGGACAGTGGTATTGACTAAGATAGTGATAATGACTGAGCCAAAGGCAAGGTCATTATCGCTGTCGCAGTCAATACCACTGTCCTACGGGCAGTCCATGTATCACGATAATGACCAGTTTTTCAAGAACTATTATGTTTATTTCATTGATAAACCTTGTTTTGGATAATTCTCGTAAATTCAAAATGCCTAAAGCGAACTCGAGTAGTTGCACGATTTCTATGACAAAGAGTGAAGACCAGCCGTAGTAATACTGCCATTTATTTTAGTGCAATTTTTCAGTATATGAATATTAATCAAGTTATCTTTCATTTTATATTGAACGAAAACATATATTAAATAAACAATTCAACAACTTAAATATAATATTAAAATCAGGAACATGTTTCATAAAAGGTAAATCTCTCTAAACAGAGAAACCACGCTCCACCTGTCATTAACAGAGAAATCACGCCCTAGCGGTCATTATCAGACGGAAACCACGCCCAACGGTCAATATCAGACGGAAAGCACGCCCCACCGGTCATTATCATGTAAAAGTTCGTTAACGACCGGTTTTCTGGTCCGTTTTTTCTGTTAATGACCGATGGAATTTATTACTGAAGAATAATGAATGCCAAGTGACCCCTTTTTATCCAATAAGAGCATCTTATTCTCAACCGATATGAAATAATGACACATATTGCTGTTGAACTTTAAAAAAGTTTTTTTTTTCTGGACAATTTTTTTTTTCGCCCGCGACAAATTGAAAACAATTTTTTTCTTTCAATTTTAGCATTACATATAGTGGCAGCTGAGGGTGAAACAAACAATTTTTTTTTTCAAAAAAAAACCATACCCCCCCCCCCCCCCCCCAGAAAATCAAATGGTTGCTGCCTAAAGGAATCCAAAGAGCGAAAAAAATATATAGGTCACCGTGCTTGTTTTCGAGATATGAGCCATTGAAATTTTGGCGGGAAAATATTCTCTCTTGACTTTTGATAGCTTTATCATTGACAAGTTGAAGTTCTTAAAAACTGTTAAAAAGTAATTGAAATTTTATAAGACTCCATTATTATGATTATTTAGATTGAATTATTTTGGGAGAAAAACGACAAAAAAGGAGTC
The DNA here is from genome assembly GCF_965363235.1 of Mytilus galloprovincialis. Classification (NCBI taxonomy): domain Eukaryota; kingdom Metazoa; phylum Mollusca; class Bivalvia; order Mytilida; family Mytilidae; genus Mytilus; species Mytilus galloprovincialis. Next base: position 35,347,902 of record NC_134851.1, on the reverse strand, counting down.
CGGATATGATTCCGTCATCGGACTGACTTTTAGTCATAGACAAGACTTCCGGTTTGAAAGATGCACAAATACAACCAATCGTATGATAGATAACAAAAATGAAAAATGAAAAATAGATAAGCCAATCAGAGCGTTCTCCATATCATGCTGTTTAGATCTCAAGAACCACAACTATTATACCTCCTTAAAGAGGACAATTATTGTTCGCGTTTATCTACATATAAACTACGATTATACTACTTTAATATATAGAGACTCTCTGTATTCTGTCTACTGTTTTCTTTGGAATGTTTACTATTTAAGGGGTCATACCAGTTGTATATATATTAAAATAAGTAAAACATTTGGCACAAGTACAATCAATCGTATGATGGATAACAAAAATGGAAAAAAAATAAGACTTTCAGTTCTCCATATCATGGTGTTTACATCGCAAGAATCACAACGATTATACCTCCTTAGAGGGACAATTATTTTTCGCGTTTCATATCATGGTGTTTAGATCGCAAAAACCACAAAAATTATACCTCCTTAGAGAAGACAATTATTTTTCGCGTTTATCTACATGTAAACTACGATTATACTACTTTAATATATAGAGACTCTCTGTATTCTGTCAGGGACTTTCTATTTTAGTATGTTAGTATATAGAAAGTCGGCCCTGGTTCTGTCTACTGTTTTCTTTGAAATGTTTACTAATTAAGGGGTCATACCACTTGCATATATATTAAAATAAGAAAAAGAAAAAATGCTCAAGTTCATCTAAAACTACCTCGACCAAAAACTTTAACCTGAAGCGGGACAGACACGGACGGACGGACGGACGGACGAACAAATGAACGGATGTACAGACTAGAAATCAAAATGCCCACAAATGGGGCATAAAAATTTATTGTTGAAAGGGAAAATAGTGATTTGCCAAAAATGAAAGTAAGGCAGAGATAAGAAGTAGGCAGGGACTTTTTCGGGGCGTCGGGATCGGTTGTTTTTAAGCTCTGGATTTGGGGATTGATCCTTACGGGATCCAGGAATATACTTTTCGATTTCGGGATATGCATTTCTATAAATTCTGCATCTCGGGATTTCATGGTTTTAAGCCCGGGATTTCGGGATCAGGACCCCTCCGATCACCCCTCAAATTATTCTTAGTCATTTATACATGATTCATATCCTACCATTGGCAAGTTAAAAAGGCTCTCAAAAGAAAAAAAAAAACACTGATGGATTTCCCTAAATGCATATTTTATTAGACTAATAATGGTCTATATATAAGCAGTTCCATTTATTTCATGTTTGAAATGGTGCAAATTTTTAATTTGATTTGACTTTTACCCAAAGAAGCATTGTAGCAAAGGAGAAGAGTAATTGTGGTCTGAGACCAGACACAAGAGAAATAATTGAATTTAACAGAAAGGAAACAAATATCGGACTTTGGAAAAAGGGAGAGGGCTTTTGATACCTTTTATTAAATTCTCTATACATAATATCTTTTATAAAAAATCATCCTACAACAGTCCACAGCTATATATGCCCGCGATTTCGCGGGTGTGTTCTAGTTGAATTTGAAGCTAAAGCCATAGGAAATATACTTTAGTCTAACGTTATGTCCGACATTTAGACTTTCAGTCTAAATGTCTTGTTCATTTACATGTAGATATTTCCATGTGCCAGGACAAAACATTTCATCTACAGTCACTCTAAATATTATGGTTCACCAATTTCAAGTAATTTCCTTTTTATGTACATGTAGCACATCTTTGGTCGAGTCTGTGTAGTTTATGTACATGTAGCACACCGTTGGTCGAGTCTGTGTAGTTTATGTACATGTAGCACACCATTGGTCGAGTCTATGTAGTTTACGTACATTAAGCACTTGCTTACATGTAGCAACAATATTCGAATAAAGCTTGTGGCACGGTGTGTAAGAGTAGAATCGTAGGATTAACAATTTTCTTGTCGCAAGTAAGTGGTATTTCTCTAGGTACTTGGGCTTCCTCCACCAATAGAAACTGGCCACAATAAAGTAGCGAAAGTGTGCTGAAAGTTGCTTTTAATCCGAACAATCAATATTTTCATAGTTCAACATTATGAGCATAGCACGTGTAAATAACACCCGCTGAACACTCTAAAACAGTCTGAGATGAGTACTAAATACAGTGTGCAAATATCTGTAAATTAATGTCAAGTAGGAAGATTTTTATTTTTTATAGGTTTAGATCAAAATTGTCGTTCCAGTTGAGTTGTTCAATTAAGTATATATAAGAGGCATATGATAGATTTATTTATGATCCTTATGGATTGCAACTTTAACTAGATCCCAGTGTGAACATATTATATATACAAATCTTCATTTGCAAATACTGTTTATATTCAATTTCAAAGATGAAATTAGCTGTCAAAATGGATAGATATCGGTCTTGTGGAAACGATGATAGTCCGTCGGAAGGGGCCGATAAATGGCTGACCCGTGTCAAGAGAGAGTCATATCTCTTGCACGTTAAAGACACCCTTGTAGATTTTGAAAAAGAGCAGGCTAATGCCGCTACAAGGCAGCACTCGCACCCGCAAAGTAGAAAGGGATTTATATAAGTTACAAAACTTGTTTCCTAATCCAGAAATAAATAAATATGTTTAAACTAAAACTCATAGATATAATAGTACAGTGTAACCTGTCTAATCCGACGTCTTAGTATTCAAACATCCTGCTTTAACCGACACATTATCCTAGTCCCATTGTATGCTTGCAGAAAAACGACCTGAGTATTGTGACACCCTTCTTAATCCGACATTTTTTCTGGCCCCCCTGTGTGTCAGACTAGGCAAGTTACAATGCACCATTAATTGAAATATGGGTTTATGTCGCACGCAGGACAAATATTTAATAGACGATGGGTATCATTTGATTTTAGGTTGTAAAAAATGTAAAAAAAAGGAAAATAAAGGTTATTATTGGAAAGACCATTCAGTTTTTAACTTGTGCTATTGTCCTTAGTTATAGGAAGATGTGGTATGAGTGCCAAAGAGACAACTCTCCATCCGAGTCACAATTCATAAAAGTAAACCATTATATATCAATGTACGGTCTTCAACACGAAGCTTCCAAGTTGGCTCACACCGTAAGCGAAGTATAAAGGGCCCCAAAAATTACTAGTGTAAAACCATTCAAACGTCCATAATTTTAAAGAACTGAATATTTAATGAAAATATATAAAACTTGTTTAAAACTCTTCTTTTTTTGTTAAAGTCATAAGAAACCTCAAATTAAAAAAATAATGCATGTGTTTTTTTATAACTCAATGGATAGTTAACATTATAAAACTTATGTATATATACTTTTTTCTGAAGAAAATTCTTTAATTTATTCATATTTAGAAGAAGTTTACTTTATTTTAATTGCTTCCTTCCTTCCAGGAAGCAATTCCCCCGACATATTTTCCATATGCAAAGTGACCTCAGTGTGACCCATCTCGTAAAAATCTGGTGATCGCAATACGCATGGATGTCCTTAAAATAAACTATTATCTGAATTTACATGTTAAACACGTGCTCAATTTCCATGCTTTTTTGTTGACTTTTTGTTAATTGTTGACAAACAGGTGGCAATCGTTAAACTTCGGCTTCAAAACACGAACTTTAATTACCTGCCATATTTTCACAACAATACTGACCGGTTTTTTTTTGGAAAAAAAAGTTTGTTTCCAGTTTGTTTCACCCTCAGCTGCCACTATATGTAATGCTAAAATTAAAAGAAAAAAAATATTTTCGACTTGTCGCGAAAAAAATAGATTGTTTTTCGCCGCGAAAAAAAAAATTTGTCCAGAAAAAAAAACATAGCCCCCCCACTCCCCCCCCCCCCCCGACCCCAGAAAATCAAATGGTTGCTGCCTTAATTGGTCCTAATTCTCCCCCTAACTTTAAATTGAAAGTTAGTTGGTCTAGCGTATACATTTATTGGATGAAGCTTATTTCAGAAACAGATGAGGGTCCTCGGTGGCCGATTGGTTCAAGAAGTAACTACTGCTATCAGTAGCCAGTCAACAGTGAGGTAGACAGTTCGAACCCCGCCCTTGCGGGTGCACTCGACTCCAATCTTAATTGACTAGGATTGTTTGTTTTCCTATTGAAGGTCGGTGGTTTTCTCCGGGCACTTCGGCTTCCTCCACCAATGAAAACTGGCCGTCACAATTTTGACACAGAATTACTCATTTTTTAATGCACATTGAAGTGGCATTTTTCTCTCTTTTTTTAATTTCATTTCATTGAAACTCTTTGAAAAGCGAAGTTCACAAATTTTTGTTTGAAGGGGTTCAAATATTCTGATGAAGTTAATTTTAGGAATACGTAGATATATCATTCCAAATATTGTATGCGTCATTCACGAGGAAGTTTCATCTTAAAAGTATAATTTTGTTCTTTAAATATTTTAGTGAACGTTTTGACAAAACATTTGTTTAGATAATATCTAAAAAAAATTCCCTTTAGTTAATTTCAAACAAGAGTTTCCTGTGTTTGTGGTTTACATAAATAAAAATATTCATAAAGCACAGCAGTGCATAGCAATTATGATTTCCAATTTGGTAATATAAAATATAATTTGACCACGATTATAATCATTCGTCTTCATATAGACCGGTAATATTTGTCTTTGACAATGGGTAGTCCTTTTTCATCGCAAAATAATATAAAAACAAAAACATATTTTTAATATCTATACCAAAATTAAAACAGTCGCAAAAGAAATATATGTTCAGTAAAGTGCGTAGCACTTATATGAAATAAAGTATTTTTTCAATTGATCACAAATTTACAGTCTTTTTTGTCATTTGTCGCGGTAGGATTACTGACCTAGTCAGGAAAATAAAAAATGTTACGATGTATTCGATCGAGGAAGATATTTGATCATTTTCATATATTTATTTTATGCCAAACCTTAGACCATTTTGTTTGACGGTATGTGCGTCCGTCCTTTTGTTCGTCCGACTGTCCCGCTACATATCAAAGTTTTGCTTAAAGTAGTTTTTAATGAAGTTGATTCAAGTTCAATCAATCTGAAACTTAGTACACATAATTCCTATGATTTAATCTGTCTAATTAATGTTAATGCCAAACTTACAATTTTGACTCCAGTTTCGTGGTCCACTAAGCTGAGGAAATGACAGTGCGAGTGGGGGCATCCGTGTACTATCGACACTTTCTTGTTATGAACATATCAAATAATTATACTTCACGTTAAAATGCCAACTTTGGATTGGCTGACACGAGCAAGACAATTAACTGTATCTCATGGCGGAGCAGGAGACAACTTTTTGAATGTCACCCTTTCGTACAGACCAATCAAAAATCGACGATTTAAAGAGCAATAATTAAATTTACAAAAACGAATTACTTTCAATGCTCACATTCTACATTT